>NC_046981.1:1921527-1926527 GCF_009769545.1 Cyclopterus lumpus
GTTGAGCACGCCTATTGCGGTCAGGGGGGGGGGTGAACCCGGGGGGGGGTTTGAACCCACCACACTTCCTCCCGGAGCTCAAGCGGTGTCGTACGGATGTAAAGACCTCCTTTTCAACAAAACTTTATTACTTCTTTCAACCGGCGGACAATAACACAATAAGAGCCCGAGAACATAAATACTGCGTATCCGTTTACCAGAGTTCAACTACGATATTATATAGATATTTTGGCTGCTTTTTTTTTCTTTCTGACGGAGGCGTTCAAGGACCGTCGGACAGAAGAAAATCAGCTTCTGGTAGAGGTAAACTGTGTGTTTTTTGGGGCTTCAGAGGGATAAAACCATCCCCTCTTTTGTACCGGTGTTCATGTTATTGTGTCCAGAGAACAGATGCCTTCAGTGGACGATGGAAAGCAGCGTCACTGGCTTCACAGGGCATCGAACCTGTGACCTTGTGCACCAGCAGTAGTACTAATAATGAAACCAGGAGCTTCCTCTCTGGTTCGCGGGGGGAGAGAACCGATCCGCTGGCTTTAGAAGTTCCACAAACTTCTTTCTGGAACGCGTAATCCAGAGAAGTGCTTTCTTTATCTTATTCCCTTCCATCCGATCCAGAGAAGTGCTGCGCTTTCCAATCCCGTCTCTCCTCAGCTTTGCTCTTTTTATTTCTTACCCCCCCCCCACCCCACCCCCACCCCCCCAACAATGGAGGAAGCGTTAATACCACACGATGATAAAAAAAAAAAAAAAGTGGTTGAGTATTTATTGTTGGACTTATTTGGGATTATAAGATCCGCATCGAATGGTTCAAACGGTCCTGTGGGGATTTGTGCGTGCCGGCGGACTGAAGTGCAAACCGCCGTGCATTGTGGGTAAAAAGTGACGACGAGGTTGTTGTTTTTTTTGATGCCGCTGTTTTTTTGTTGTTTTTTTTTCTTTCAGTGAAGCAAAAAGGAGCTCAGTGGCTTTTAGCCCCACAGGTCTGGACGAGTGTGGCATCTGTCGTTTAGCCGGACACACACACACACACACACACACACACACACACACACACACACACACACACACACACACGCCGGAGGGTCATAAAGCCCTGTTTTACGGGAGGAGAGAGAGTGTGTGTTAGTTGGTGGGTGATACAGTATGAAGGAAGGCCTTACACAGAGGACAATTCCTCCAGAGTCACAACAGGTGTGTGTGTGTGTGTGTGTGTGTGTGTGTGTGTGTGTGTGTGTGTGTGTGTGTGTGTGTGTGTGTGTGTGTGTGTGTGTGTGTGTGTGGAATTATGAGCCGGGCACTAAAAGGAGGAGGGGGGGTGGAGGGCTTATGAAGGGCCCCACCTGTAGCCTGTCAGCTGTTGTAAGCCTGTTAAAACGTCAGCTGTTTCTGAGGGGAAGTGTGTGTGTGTGTGTGTGTGTGTGTTAGTGTGTGTGTGTGTGTGTCAATGTCAGGGAGCTTGTGACTTGCGGAGGTTTTTTTGGAGGGGGGGGGGGGGTGTCTGTCTCCATGTGGCCCTCCCCACCTCATTGCACATCAAACGCCTCGTCGCCTTTGGGGCTTTGTTTTTGTTTTTGTTTGTAGGAAACACAACAATCCCCCCCCCAACACACACACACACACACACACACACACACACACACACACACACACACACACACACACACACACACACACACACACATAAGTGTAACATCTTCCAAGAGGGCCGGCTGTCATGAGTAAAACCAACATGACATCTGAGTCTCTGAACTACGTAAATCTACTGAAACATTTCTTCATTCAACAGAGAAGCCAAACTTCTGTGTTTTTAATATATATTTATATCTATATATGATTTATTTATTTATTTATCTGGACACGTCTGATCACAAGAGGCACAAAGGCAGCTTTCAGTACTCAAAACTTCAATCTGTGAACGAGAGTACAAAATAAAACCGCTCGACGTGTTGGCGAGAAAAATATAAAAAGTTCTACTTTCGACAAGTTTCGTGGACCGGAACCTTGATGTGGTTTCGGTGCTCAGATCATCGACTTCACACGAGCGACAAAACTAACGTGTTTTAATAACCGCTTTGTCGAATAAACACGAGTTCGTTATATTCATCCAGAGCCTGAATGGTGTCTTCAGATGTTTGTTTGTTTGTTTTTTATCTGGACAACTCAAAGCTTCAATTTATCGTTAGTGTTTTAAGTGAAGTTATTATTGACTTTGACAACTTGTCTTTATTTGATGCCATAATCATGGGAAATATATTCTAGAAGTATATGCTTCATGTGTTAAAGCTGCATTCTCTCTACTGACCACCAGGGGGCGACTCCTCTGGTTGTATAGAAGTCTATGCTTCATGTGTTAAAGCTGCATTCTCTCTCCTGACCACCAGGGGGCGACTCCTCTGGTTGTATAGAAGTCTATGCTTCATGTGTTAAAGCTGCATTCTCTCTCCTGACCACCAGGGGGCGACTCCTCTGGTTGTATAGAAGTCTATGCTTCATGTGTTAAAGCTGCATTCTCTCTACTGACCACCAGGGGGCGACTCCTCTGGTTGTATAGAAGTCTATGCTTCATGTGTTAAAGCTGCATTTTCTTTCCTGACCACCAGGGGGCGACTCCTCTGGTTGTATAGAAGTCTATGCTTCATGTGTTAAAGCTGCATTCTCTCTCCTGACCACCAGGGGGGCGACTCCTCTGGTTGTATAGAAGTCTATGCTTCATGTGTTAAAGCTGCATTCTCTCTCCTGACCACCAGGGGGCGACTCCTCTGGTTGTATAGAAGTCTATGCTTCATGTGTTAAAGCTGCATGACGTGGTCTCGACGTGACGTGGTCTCGACGTGACGTGGTCTCGACGTGGTCTCGACGTGACGTGGTCTCACGTGGTCTCGACGTGGTCTCGACGTGACGTGGTCTCGACGTGACGTGGTCTCGACGTGGTCTCGACGTGACGTGGTCTCACGTGGTCTCGACGTGGTCTCGACGTGACGTGGTCTCACGTGGTCTCGACGTGACGTGGTCTCACGTGGTCTCGACGTGATGTGGTCTCACGTGGTCTCGACGTGATGTGGTCTCACGTGGTCTCGACGTGGTCTCGACCCTCAAACTCTTTCCAGTCTCGTGTTTCTTCCGTTCAGATAAATAAATACGATCGTTCCTTTTTGGATTTCTTTCCAACGCGCTTCAAACAAGAAGGTAAATTTCACAAAAGAGAGTTTTCTTTTCATATTTCCGTCTCTTTTCCGTCGGCTGTTGTTCTTTTGATCTGAACGTCTCCCCCGTCGCTCTCACGCCGGCCGAGTGATTTACGGCTTTAATTTACTCGATAGATTAAAAATATAACACGCCAACGCGCATTAATTAGGATGACGCGGCGAGACTCCGCCTCCCTGAAGTCGTGTGTACCTTTTTATATTATTATTATTGATTTCACCTTTTTTTTAAAACAACCCTCAGCAGCTTTTTAACGGCTTTAAATTAATATTTTGAAGTATTATTATTTTTTATCGCATGAGTAATCTGTCTCTGTGTCGGGGTCAGCTGGGCGGAGCCTGTTGGAGGCCGGCAGCTGAGGGCAGGAAGACAGTTGAAGGTTAACAGGTCGCTGCGTCTGTTTCGGCTCGTCTTGCTGCTCGTGACCTTTGACCTTTCGGGGGGCCGGGAGATGCCGCATGCCTCCGTGTTGGAGCCAGAGCAGCGGGACCGTCACGAGTCACCGGACGAGGCTTTTATCACGATTATTATGGGAGGGAATAGTTCAGGGGTTTTCATGATTTTTTTTATTCAGGATATCTTATTGTAGGTTTCATTATAAGCTGTTTAAGTGTCTTAATTCCATTGTTTTTTATCTGTAAACATCTCGTCGAGACGTTGAGCCTGAACGCATCGTGACTCATCTCAACGGTAACCTCCGTACGTTAGCCGGTTAGCTCCGGTGACGCTAACGCTAACTAGCTGCCGATTTCAACACTGATTGTTTTGGGGGTTCTCAATGACAACATTAGCACATTTAAACTTTAATAATGGCCGACAACGAGTAAAATGTAAAACTTTGCTCAATTGGATCGTCACCAACGTCCCGTCGATATCTAAAAATGTTCATACGCTGAAAGTTTTAGGCGCCATTTTGTTTGAATGGTTCCTATTCATGAGTTTTATTTATATATTTGTTGCAACATTACTTTCTGGCCCTATTGTGTGGAAGACTTTTATTATGAAGGAGCTAATCCGTATTGCATTGGTCGCCATGTGCTCTTGAGCAGCCTTTTCCACGACCAGTCCTGAATACTGGAGGAACGTTAATTCAAATTTAATAAAAGCTCATTAGACGAAACAAACTGATGGGGATTTTCAAAATAAAGGTGCGTCTTAAAGACTCACTTTGCATCGATGATATCGGATCGCACGCCATCGCGTTAAATATCGTTCAATTCTCACTAAACGATATCCTTTTTTTCATAAATCTGTGAAATTACTCCTCGTTTTCCATCTTGAATTTTACATATTAAAACGTTTCAATCACAAACGTATTCGTCGATATTTTGGTACAAAGACGCGAGCGGGTTCCTCGTGTTCCTCGAGAACCTGTCCGCGGCGGCGCTCCTCCTCCCCGCTCACATCTCCTTGGCGCCCACGTGTTTTCGCGGCTCATCGTGCAGCTTCTGCTTCTCCTTTCAACACAAATACACTTCGCCTCCGGGCGAAGAGGCTGCTTCCTCTGACCGCCCTGGAGAGAGAGAATAGATGTCTTCTCCTCTTCTTCCTCCTCCTCCTCCTCCTCCCCCTCCTCCGCATGCAGCCAGCACCACACAGTCTTGGCCCCGGCGCTGGCGTTTTGTCTCAGGAAGAAGCGGAGGTGGGCTCATAGATCCCCGTTTCAGGCGCCGGGCCAACACCTCCGTGTTCAACACATGGAGTAATGGAGGGTTGAGCTTTTATCTGTTTGTGCTCTCGTCCTACGAGCCGTGATGTAGACGTCATAGATATCCCACCAAATGTGGAGAGGGGGG
>NC_046981.1:1931527-1956527 GCF_009769545.1 Cyclopterus lumpus
TCAACGTTGTATTGGACACTTATCTTGTGAGCTCACTGATAACCAGTCAAGGGGGAGGATTTGAGCCCGATTTGTTTTTCTTCTTGTGAACTAGACCGGAGGTGAGGCGCTCCTCCCGGGGGGGGGGGGGGGGGGGGTTGGTGCATATAGAGAATGTGAGCCATCAAGTCTGTGAATCTGGAGGATCCTTAAAGCTGCAGAAGTTGGCTGAGAATCGTCAAGTGTGTGGAAACGGGGCTCCAGATGGGGGGAGGGGGGGGGGTTGTGGGAAAGGAATTGTCTGGATTGTGTCTGCAGAGCCGGTCTCGTACGACCCCCCTTATAAATAAACCTTTTTTTAATTCCAGTCTATTTCAGATCTGGTTCTGCTCTCATTATTCCTTCCACCTGACCCACATGAGGTCCTGCACCCGTCACACAACCGGTTCAGCCCGTCGCTCCTCGTGACGACGGCCCCGAGCTCACCAGCCCGGCTTGTTGTTGTTGTTGTTGTTGTTGTCATGACTCAGTCCTGCAGCCTGTGACACACTTGCGCTCGCGGCGTAAACATAGGTGGCGACGCATGGAGGGCGCTCGAGGTCGGCAGGAAGGTCACTGGTTCACAGGTTTACCTGGATGACTTAACCCCCGCCCCCCCCCCATGTCGACTTCCTCTTTGTGAAAACAAATGTCGCCGCCACGGAAGGTTGAAGCTTGGAGTTGTTTATCGCCGTAGCAACGGACGTCTGCAACTATTGATATGGACTCGTCTTTGAGGCTCAACGGACGGCGTCTCTAAAGCTCAGTGGACACGCTTCCTCGTGCTTCTCCTCGCCGCTCTGACGCGCGCCCTCTGAGAACCGAACGCCCTCTGAGAACCGAACGCCCTCTGAGAACCGAACACGTCGCTAGTTTGTGCTCATCTGGTTTTCACGTCGTCTGAAGTTAACCCGACAACTGTAAAGGCCTTCTTTCCCTTTTCAAGACGCAAACTAATGAGGTGATCCATGTAGAACACACACACACACACACACACACACACACACACACACACCTTTATTCAATCTGTGCTGGAGGAGATGAAGAGGAGCAGAGGAGTCAAACGTCTCTTCATCTCAACCCGGTGAAGGTGGGGAGATGTTCACTCGCTTCCTTCTGCAGCTAGATGTTTCCTCCTTCTTCTTCTTCTTCTTCTGCCGCACTCCCAGGTAGAGGGAATACAAACTGTGTGTGTGTGTGTGTGTGTGTGTGTGTGTATTTTTAAGCTGAACCACGAATAGTAAGAGCTGGTCCTAAAACGGTCCTCTTCCTCTTCCTCCTTTTCATTCATTCATGAGTTTGCAGAAACACTCGTTTCCTCTCCACTTCGCCCCCCCAAAAGAAAAGGAAAGTGTATTTAAACCTTCTGCTTCGTGGCGTATCCGGGAACAGCCTCATTTCACGGTTAGTTAGCCGCACGGCTGCATTAGACACGCCTCTTTACACCGCCGTCCTCCGCGCACCGCGGAATTAGGTCAGCGCAGCGTTTCTGGAAACACGGCACAGTGTCGTCCCTCCACCGCCTCAAACCGGTCTCCACCGACGGGAACGCGTCCCCCTCAAACCGGTCTCCAACGACGGGAACGAGTCCCCCTCAAACCGGTCTCCAACGACGGGAACGCGTCCCCCTCAAACTGGTCTCCACCGACGGGAACGCGTCCCCCTCAAACCGGTCTCCAACGACGGGAACGAGTCCCCCTCAAACTGGTCTCCAACGACGGGAACGAGTCCCCCTCAAACTGGTCTCCAACGACGGGAACGCGTCCCCCTCAAACCGGTCTCCAACGACGGGAACGCGTCCCCCTCAAACTGGTCTCCAACGACGGGAACGCGTCCCCCTCAAACCGGTCTCCAACGACGGGAACGCGTCCCCCTCAAACTGGTCTCCAACGACGGGAACGCGTCCCCCTCAAACCGGTCTCCAACGACGGGAACGCGTCCCCCTCAAACCGGTCTCCAACGACGGGAACGAGTCCCCCTCAAACCGGTCTCCAACGACGGGAAACGCGTCCCCCTCAAACCGGTCTCCAACGACGGGAACGAGTCCCCCTCAAACCGGTCTCCAACGACGGGAACGCGTCCCCCTCAAACCGGTCTCCAACGACGGGAACGCGTCCCCCTCAAACCGGTCTCCAACGACGGGAACGCGTCCCCCTCAAACCGGTCTCCAACGACGGGAACGAGTCCCCCTCAAACCGGTCTCCAACGACGGGAACGCGTCCCCCTCAAACTGGTCTCCAACGACGGGAACGAGTCCCCCTCAAACCGGTCTCCAACGACGGGAACGAGTCCCCCTCAAACCGGTCTCCAACGACGGGAACGAGTCCCCCTCAAACCGGTCTCAAACGACGGGAACGCGTCCTCGTAAGGAAATGCAAAAGCATGAAGATGTTTAGGGGAATAAGAAAAATGGTGTTGATGGGGGGCGGTGTGGGGGTGTTTAGGGGGGGGGGGGGGGGGGGGGGGGGGGGGGTATTCGGCGTGTCTATAGGCCGGGGCAGCCGGGTGCCGTGGGCGACCAGCAGATCAGTGATGTGGCGGTGATGCCTCTAATGAAGCTGACACAGCACAGCCTCCCTGCTCGCGGGCCTCCGGGGGCCTCCCTCTCTGCATGTAGCTTTACCCCCCCCCCCCCCCCCCATGTGCTTGACTTGATGGTGCCTCCGATGCTGCATCATTTATTCTCTCGTTGCATACGAGGGGTCAAGGCAGAAACACGGTGTTTCAGTCTCTAAAAGTGGGTCAAGATGCGCAAACAGAGCGGCGCCCCCAACCCCCCCCCCCCCACACACACACACACACACACACCCCAGACACCCCACACCCTCAGTCTAATGAATGCCTCTGTGTTGTTGTTGTTGTTGTGCAGGAGCTGCCCAGCTGAGGTGAAGGGGAGGGCAGAGGATCCCGGTACAGCCTGAGTGTGCACGACCTGCCCACCGGAGACGGGACCATGATCTGAAGAGGCGCCGCACACCGACACCTCTTCCTCTTCCTCCTCCTCCTCCTCCCTGTTTTTTATTTTTTAATTTTTCAACTTTTATTTTTAACCCGTCGTGAACTCCGGGGTGACGGCCTCGCTGCGTGCACGGAGAGGACGACGCTGAAAGAGACGACACATTTCCGAGGAAGGAAGAAGCAGACAGCCATCCGCGACCTCTGACCTTTCCACACACACCCTCCCCCCTCCCCCCCCCCCCCCCCCATCCCTTCCCCTCGCCCCTCCCGCCGCCACACCGGAAACATGGGGAGGAAAAAGATTCAGATCCAGAGGATCACCGACGAGCGCAACAGACAGGTGAGCACCACGACCTCCTGCTAGGTTCTCCACACTTCAAAGATCTTATATATCCGAGAGAGAGGACGCTATATTTAGAACCTCTCCACCTCGTTATCTCAGCAGCTCTTCATACGCACCCGACTGCACTGACGAGAAACTGATTGTTTGCCTCCGAGAACACAGGAGAGATTACCGTGTTCCTCAATGCAGTCTGGTGGTTATAAAGAGCTGTGTGTATATGTGTATATATATATATATATATATATATATATATATATATATATATATATATATATATATATAACTTCATAAAACTCCAAACTATCCACTAAAGACACGATTGTCAAAGCAGCCTTTTAAAAAACAGCTCACCTAATCTGACGTTTATCTGGCTGGAGCTCCCCGTGTGACTACATATCCCACAATGCACCTCTGTCACATCCAAGGAGGCGCCGTCTCTCCTTTTCCCTCGGCGGTGGGATCCTTCTGCGTCTTCAGGGGTCCCGCGTAGCCCGCCAGCATCCGGTTTTATGCAATCATGGAGTTTATCAGACCTCCTCTTCCTCCTCCTCTTCCTTTTCCTCTTCCTCCTCCTCTTCTTCCTCTTGCTCTTCCTCTTGCTCTTCCTCCTGCTCTTCCTCTCGCTCTTCTTCCTCTTCCTCCTCCTTCCTCCTCTTCCTCTTGCTCTTCCTCCTGCTCTTCCTCTTCTTCCTCTTGCTCTTCCTCTTGCTCTTCCTCTTCTTCCTCTTGCTCTTCCTCTTGCTCTTCCTCCTCCTCTTCCTCTTGCTCTTCCTCATCTTGCTCTTCCTCCTCCTCTTGCTCTTCCTCTTCCTTCTCCTCTTGCTCTTCCTCCTCTTCCTCCTTCTCTTGCTCTTCCTCTCGCTCTTCTTCCTCTTCCTCCTCCTCCTCTTCCTCTTCCTCTTCCTCTTCCTCCTCTTGCTCTTGCTCTTCTTGCTCTTCCTCCTCCTCTTGCTCTTCCTCTTCCTCCTCTTGCTCTTGCTCTTCCTCTTGCTCTTCCTCCTCCTCTTGCTCTTCCTCTTCCTCTTCCTCCTCTTGCTCTTGCTCTTCCTCCTCCTCCTGTTCCTCCTCCTCCTCTTCCTCTTGCTCTTCTTCCTCTTCCTCTTGCTCTTCTTCCTCTTCCTCTTGCTCTTCTCTTGCTCTTCCTCCTCCTCTTGCTCTTCCTCCTCCTGTTCCTCTTCCTCTTGCTCTTCCTCTCGCTCTTCTTCCTCTTCCTCCTCTTGCTCTTCCTCTTCCTCTTCCTCCTTCTCCTCTTGCTCTTCCTCTTCCTCCTCCTCCTCTTGCTCTTCCTCCTCTTGCTCTTCCTCCTCTTGCTCTTCCTCTTGCTCTTCTTCCTCTTCCTCCTCCTCTTGCTCTTCCTCTTCCTCCTCCTCTTGCTCTTCCTCCTCTTGCTCTTCCTCTTGCTCTTCTTCCTCTTCCTCCTCCTCCTCCTCTTGCTCTTCCTCCTCCTCCTGTTCCTCTTCCTCCTCTTCCTCCTCCTCTTCCTCCATACAGTGGAAAAGAGCAAGGCCCCTCCGGCCCTCTGGTTACATCAGAGGCTTTGTCAGAGAGGATGAAACGGTAATTGATCTGAAATGAGTCAACTGGTAAATGGGCTTCGCTCCATTGAGCAGATTGAGTAATGGACTTGACGTGCCCACCTTCAGAGGGGGGGGGGGGGGGGGGGCCGGCTTTTGGTAGAACATCCTCACTCGGGGATCTTCTCAGGTTTGCCTTTATTTTATTCATAAAGGAGAGCAAGCGGAGGAGGAGAGTGACGGATTGGTGTTCATCAAACACACAAGTGGATATAAAGGAGGAGGAAGAAGAAGAAGAAGTGGAGGAGGAGGAAGAAGAAGTAGAAGTGGAGGAGGAGGAGGAAGAAGAAGTAGTAGAAGTGGAGGAGGAGATGGAGGAAGAAGAAGAAGTGGAGGAGGAGGAAGAGGAAGTAGAAGTGGAGGAAGAGGAAGTAGAAGTGGAGGAGGAGGAAGAAGAAGTGGAGGAGGAGGAGGAGGAAGAAGAAGTAGTAGAAGTGGAGGAGGAGGAAGAAGTAGTAGAAGTGGAGGAGGAGGAAGAAGTAGAAGTGGTGGAGGAGGAGGAAGAAGAAGAGGAGGAAGAAGAAGTGGAGGAGGAGAAAGAAGAAGTGGAGGAGGAAGTAGAAGTGGAGGAGGAGGAAGTAGAAGTGGAGGAGGAAGAAGTAGAAGTGGAGGAGGAGGAGGAGGAGGAGGAAGAAGTAGTAGAAGTGGAGGAGGAGGAGGAGGAGGAAGAAGTAGTAGAAGTGGAGGAGGAAGTAGAAGTGGAGGAGGAGGAAGAAGTAGAAGTGGAGGAGGAGGAAGAAGTAGAAGTGGTGGAGGAGGAGGAGGAGGAGGAAGAAGAAGAGGAGGAAGAAGAAGTGGAGGAGGAGAAAGAAGAAGTGGAGGAAGTAGAAGTGGAGGAGGAGGAAGTAGAAGTGGAGGAGGAAGAGGAGGAAGAGGAGGAGGAAGTAGAAGTGGAGGAGGAGGAGGAGGAAGAGGAGGAGGAAGTAGAAGTGGAGGAGGAGGAGGAGGAGGAGGAAGAAGAAGAAGAAGAAGGAATAGAAGTGGAGGACACCGCTGCGATGCACCTCCTGGAACCGGAACCGTCTCTTTCAGGCCGGTTCTCTCGGCGGCGCTCAGAACCGAGGAGCTTTTTGTTTTGAGGTGGAACGAGGCGTTGAGTTAAAAGCAAGCGAGTGAAATTGCTTCAGCTAATGAAAAGAGGAATATGTTTATATATTTATATTTATTTTAGTTTTGGGAGCGCAGGCGGCCCGTCACCCTCCTACGTGTCGATTCGGAGACGCCGCCATAAGCTCCACAAAATAAACAGCGCTCGGCGTGTGGGCCTCCGGCTGGAGACGTGACAGCAGCTCCAACGCCACAAAGACTCACGGGGGAAGAACCGTGGATTCATACGAAGGATTTAAAATAACAGATAACAGAGAGGGTTGAATGTTCAGGCAGTAATGTAATGCCACATGAGAGCTGTGCAACATTCAAAAGTTAGTTTTTTTATGGCATCAGCACTAAAAGTTCTGCTCGTTTTCTGCAGAGATGCTGTCAGGTGACAGGTGACAGGTGAGGGGGGGGGGGGGGCTGTGTTCTATCTGGTTCTATCATTAAAGTCCAAGGTGAACGATGGAGGGCGTGAAACACAAACATGACTCATTGTAAACGTATCTTAAGTAAACAATATCGTAAACCTACGACGTTGTTGAATAACCCCGAACATCCTGTGGTGCTCTTCTTCTTCTTCTTCTTCTTCTTCTTCTTCTTCTTCTGAGAAACGTATTTGTGCGTCTTCTGGTTGATGATCTCTGGACTTCATCACAGGGTGGCGTCAAACTTATTTTTATATATATATATATATATATATATATATATATATATATCTCTAAACGGGCGCGAGGAGGTTGCGGTTGTCAGCGATGGTTTCCTCCATCTGCCGCTCCACCTCGCCAAGACACACACAATGAAGCCACTCGCCCCCCTCAATTCATCCCTCTCTCTCTCTCACGGAGGACGTCTTATTCTTCAGTTGCCATTGGTTACCTGGCAATTCTCTGTCCTTAATGTTAATTACCTCCAGCTTGTTTATCCTTTTTGTGGCAAAACGCAGGAGATCGAAATCGAGGTAAAAGTCGCCAACCCGCTGCCCGCCGTCTGGGAGGAGGAGGGGGAGGGGGAGGAGGAGGAGGAGGAGGAGGAGGAGGAGGAGGAGGAGGAGGGGGGGGGGCAGGGGGTTCAGCGCCGGTGGGTGACCTTATAATTTGTCAGGAGAGCAGTTGTTGTTGTTGTTTGCGGCGGCTCGTCTCTTCATCACCGACCGCCCTCGTCGTCGTCATCCTACACAGCCGTAATATCCTCGCTCCGACATCGCCACTTAATTTATTGTGTGTGTGTGTGTGTGTGTGTGGGGGGGGGGGGGGGAGATATGTAGATAGGCAGAGAGATAAAGATGGGTTGGGGGTGGGGGTGGGGGGGGGGGGTGATGGCAGCATTGTGTGATGAGGTGGGAAATGGGGGGTGGAAAGGGGAGGCAGGAGGGGAGTCGGTTGCCCATGGAAACGACCCCGATATAATTTGATTTGTGGCAGCAGGAAGCAATGAGTGAGGGAGGAGGGGAGGGGAGGGGAGAGGGGATGTGGAAAAGAAAGAGGGCGAGAAAACGAGAGGTGAAGAAGAAGGAGGAGGAGGAGAGAGGCTTCAACATGTCGGGCGACGAGGTAAAAAGAAAACGAGCAGGAGAGGCGAGCGATGGAGCGACGTGGAGGTTCTCACACGGCCTCCTCGCCTCCTCGTCTCCTTCGCCTCCTCGCCTCCTCTCCTCGTCTCCCTCTCCTCGCCTCCTCTCGTCTCCGCCTCGTCTCCTCGCCTCCTCTCCTCGCCTCCTCTCCTCGCCTCCTCTCCTCGCCTCCTCTCCTTGTCTCGCCTCCTCTCCTCGTCTCCTCCTCTCTTTCCTGTTTGAATCCCTTGCAGACCAGAGAAACGCTCTCTGAAGAGAAGGTTTCTGCAACACTTTTATTTTGAAGGGGTGCCGTGCTCTCGGGTACCCGCGAGTGCAGAAACTTCCAAGAATGCAGAACACTCAAAGGCCCCGCCCCTTCCACTCACAGGCCCCGCCCCTTCCACTCACAGGCCCCGCCCCTTCCACAGGTGTTTTTTTTAATGCTGCGTTCCAGAGGATTTTTCTTTTTACAACTTTCAGAGACCACCAACCAGCTCCATAATAACATGGCGACACATTGTGACATCACTTTACTCATTATTTTAATTACCGCCAGGGTTCTGATGCCCCCTGTGGACTAAAGTGGTAGTTTTGGTTCTGATGCCCTCTGTGGACTAAAGTGGTAGTGTTGGTTCTGGTGCCCCCTGTGGACTAAAGTGGTAGTGTTGGTTCTGGTGCCCCCTGTGGACTAAAGTGGTAGTGTTGGTTCTGGTACCCCCTGTGGACTAAAGTGGTAGTGTTGGTTCTAGTGCCCCCTGTGTAAAGTGGTAGTGTTGGTTCTAGCGCCCCCTGTGTAAAGTGGTAGTGTTGGTTCTGGCGCCCCCTGTGGACTAAAGTGGTAGTGTTGGTTCTGATGCCCCATGTGGACTAAAGTGGTAGTGTTGGTTCTGGTCCCCCTGTGGACTAAAGTGGTAGTGTTGGTTCTGGCGCCCCCTGTGGACTAAAGTGGTAGTGTTGGTTCTGATGCCCCATGTGGACTAAAGTGGTAGTGTTGGTTCTGGTCCCCCTGTGGACTAAAGTGGTAGTGTTGGTTCTGGTTCCCCTGTGGACCTCTATAGAGCACCAGGACTAGACTGAGACCTGTTCCAGACCAGTTAACGTCCCTCCCTGTCCCTTTAAGGTTCTCTTGTAGTCTTCCGTGGAGGTCTACCTTCATATTTGATGCGTTTCGTTGTCGTTTCTCGAACAGGAAGTTGTATAATTCATGTCGAGTCGTCTGGAGCTCGACATCAGTTACGTCTCACGGAAAAAATGAGTCTGATGTCACTCTGTGGGCGTGGCCTAAAGAGCGGCGTGCTCGGAGAACCTTTTTTAAAATATTTTTGAACGCCTTCAGATGATTCCAGCATCCCGTCTGTTCACACACTCTTTATTATTGTCTTCTTCTTTCTTTTCAGCCATATAAAAACTCCAGATCTCGCTACCTTAAGCCCCGCCCCCCTCTCCATTTCTTAATCCCTCCTTCTCTCCGTGTGTCGTCCTGTTTGTGCAATCCTGTGTTTTAATCCAAGA
This sequence comes from Cyclopterus lumpus, assembly GCF_009769545.1. Classification (NCBI taxonomy): domain Eukaryota; kingdom Metazoa; phylum Chordata; class Actinopteri; order Perciformes; family Cyclopteridae; genus Cyclopterus; species Cyclopterus lumpus. The sequence continues at coordinate 1,940,580 of NC_046981.1, forward strand.
GAAAGCCAAAATCTACCCGGATTGTAAACAGTGTGTGTGTGTGTGGTGTGGTGTGTGTGTGTGTGTGTTTCCTGAAGCACAGTCGTGATTCTTTTCTGTCAAACTCTGAATGCTGAAACTGTGATTTTGAGTGTTTTCAAAAGGAAAATAAAATAAAGGTTCTCCGTCTCTGATCCGAGACGATCTCTCCCGTCTTTCCTTGAAGGAGCAGTTCAGGGGAAATGGGATTTTTCGCTTTCTCTCTCTTTTTAAAACTGAGATTCAGAGGCACGATTATGTGTCCATGTGAAGTGGTGCATAGCTTTGTGCTAAGCTAACCGCGCCCACACTTCCTCAGTGCTAAGCTAACTGCTTCCAGACTTCCTCAGTACTAAGCTAAGCTAACTGTGTCCACACTTCCTCAGTGCTAACTTAAGCTAACCACCTCCAGACTTCATCAGTGCTAAGCTAAGCTTACTGTGTCCACACTTCCTCAGTGCTAACTTAAGCTAACCACCTCCAGACTTCATCAGTGCTAAGCTAAGCTTACTGTGTCCACACTTCCTCAGTGCTAACTTAAGCTAACCACCTCCAGACTTCATCAGTGCTTAGCTAAGCTAACTGTGTCCACACTTCCTCAGTGCTAACTTAAGCTAACCACCTCCAGACTTCATCAGTGCTAAGCTAAGCTAACTGTGTCCACACTTCCTCAGTGCTAACTTAAGCTAACCACCTCCAGACTTCATCAGTGCTAAGCTAACTGTGTCCACACTTCCTCAGTGCTAACTTAAGCTAACCACCTCCAGACTTCATCAGTGCTAAGCTAAGCTAACTGTGTCCACACTTCCTCAGTGCTAACTTAATCTAACCACCTCCAGACTTCATCAGTGCTAAGCTAAGCTAACTGTGTCCACACTTCCTCAGTGCTAACTTAAGCTAACCACCTCCAGACTTCATCAGTGCTAAGCTAAGCTAACTGTGTCCACACTTCCTCAGTGCTAACTTAATCTAACCACCTCCAGACTTCATCAGTGCTAAGCTAAGCTTACTGTGTCCACACTTCCTCAGTGCTAACTTAAGCTAACCACCTCCAGACTTCATCAGTGCTAAGCTAAGCTTACTGTGTCCACACTTCCTCAGTGCTAACTTAAGCTAACCACCTCCAGACTTCATCAGTGCTTAGCTAAGCTAACTGTGTCCACACTTCCTCAGTGCTAACTTAAGCTAACCACCTCCAGACTTCATCAGTGCTAAGCTAAGCTAACTGTGTCCACACTTCCTCAGTGCTAACTTAAGCTAACCACCTCCAGACTTCATCAGTGCTAAGCTAACTGTGTCCACACTTCCTCAGTGCTAACTTAAGCTAACCACCTCCAGACTTCATCAGTGCTAAGCTAAGCTAACTGTGTCCACACTTCCTCAGTGCTAACTTAATCTAACCACCTCCAGACTTCATCAGTGCTAAGCTAAGCTAACTGTGTCCACACTTCCTCAGTGCTAACTTAAGCTAACCACCTCCAGACTTCATCAGTGCTAAGCTAACTGTGTCCACACTTCCTCAGTGCTAACTTAATCTAACCACCTCCAGACTTCATCAGTGCTAAGCTAAGCTAACTGTGTCCACACTTCCTCAGTGCTAACTTAAGCTAACCACCTCCAGACTTCCTCAGTGCTAAGCTAAGCTAACTGTGTCCACACTTCCTCAGTGCTAAGCTAAGCTAACTGTGTCCACACTTCCTCAGTGCTAACTTAAGCTAACCACCTCCAGACTTCCTCAGTGCTAAGTTAACCCTTTAATCAAAGTCCTGGTTATGCATCGTTATTTTTTTATGGTATTGTGGTTATTTGACAGCAGCAGCAGGAAGTTTGTTTCCAACTCAGCTTTTAGTGCTTCAGGGTTAGAAAGATGCTTATCGGTCTGTATTCTATTATTGTAAATGAAAAGCTTTTTGAATAAATACGCGTGTCGTCATTTTGAAAATCCCTGAAACATCCAGATACGTGTTTTTAAAGTCATATTTTCTTCCAGAGAATCAGTGCTGTGAAATAAAATAATATAAAATCAAAACCCCTTTCAAGGCGTTTAAATACAGATTTTTCTTATTTTTTTTCAATGAGATTTTCTTTGCATTGTTCTGTTGTTGTTTTAACTGTAAATCCCCTCCCCCCCCCCCCCCCCCCTCCCCAGGTGACGTTCACCAAGCGTAAGTTCGGCCTGATGAAGAAGGCGTACGAGCTGAGCGTGCTGTGCGACTGCGAGATCGCCCTCATCATCTTCAACCACTCCAACAAGCTGTTCCAGTACGCCAGCACCGACATGGACAAGGTGCTCCTGAAGTACACCGAGTACAACGAGCCGCACGAGAGCCGGACCAACGCCGACATCATCGAGGTAACGCGTGGGGAGGGGGCGGGGCCTGCTGCTGGAAGCCATACTTTTGAAGCATTTTCATTGATGGATTTGGGGGGGGTTTTCTACGCGTGTGTGAACGTTTTATTTTTATTTTGCTGTATTCCTGGTTGCTCTTCATTCTGGTCTTTGTTGGACAGATCTTAACGATCCCACTGAGAAGATGGACTCGTTTGAAGTCTGGGAACTGTTGCATTGTGGTCCAGTTTTTACCGATAGTTCACGATGGCCTCAAGTGTTCTCTCTCGCTGCCTGTTGTTATTGACGGTAGTTTTGATGGACGCCGCCAAGACCCGCCCTCAAGAAGGCGTGAACACGTACTAGCCAATCAGAGGCGAGGCGATGAGGTCGTGCGGGGGCCAATCGCCCAGTTTATTTTTTGTGTTCTTGTAATCGCAGAACGTTGGTTCTTCCTCACGTCTCCGCTCCCTGTGGGGGAACGAGCTTCTCCTGGAGCATCGAAACGCGCTGCGCATCCACGTGCACACCCACGTGCACACCCACGTGCACACCCACGTGCGCACCCATGTGCGCTTGCCTCGCTGACCCCTTTTCTGTCCATAATGGCCCTCATGAATGGAACAAGAGATGTGGAGGTGCTTACCGTGGCACTCTGGCCGGGTTAAAGACCCCCCCCCCCCCCCTCAGGGGAGGGTCTTTAACGGGGCAGAATGTACACCATTAAGACCCCCTGGTCCCTGGTGTCCAAATGCAACGAGTTCCTCTCGAGGAACCCGCGGGGGAAGAGGGGGAGGAAAGGAGGGTAAAAGTGTCGGCGAAGCTGTTTTTAGGGATTTGAGTGGGTGGAAGGTAAGAGCCCTCCCCCCCCCCCCCCCCCCCCTCTGCCACTTCCGCTCTTCCTTTTCACTTCCTCCCTTTTCCTGCTTCCTAATGTCCCGATTCACTCGGTCACGGCTGTTTCCTCCTCCTCTGCCTCAGAGTGTCAGCAGTAAAGCCCTGTCTGTGGGCTGTATCTCCATCTGCAGATGACTCCTACGTGTGTGTGTGTGCGTGCGTGCGTGTGTGTGTGTGTGTGTGTGACGGGGCGTTGGGTCGCTCCGGGCTGCATCAGTTCAAGCTCCACTAGTCCTGTTTGTGTGCGTACATGTGTTTGTGTTTTCGTGTGTGTGTGTGTGTGTTTTCGTGTGTGTGTGTGTGTGTGTTTTCGTGTGTGTGTGTGTGTGTGTGTACCTCTCACTCTCTCTGTTAGCACGCTCTGCAGCAGCCCATGAGAACGCCTCATACAATATTCAGTCCTGGTTAGCCTCTCGGTCGTGTGTGTGTGTGTGTGTGTGTGTGTGTCTCTGTGTGTCCTACATGGAGCTTCCCTCCTCCACCGGGCTTGTATCCCCCCCCCCCCCCCCCTCACCCCCCCCCCCCCCCCCCCCCAGGAGGCGTTCAGCATCTTTGTCCTCAGCCGTCCTCTCTGCAGCACACGCCTCGCCGTTCAGAGCGCGTTAGCGTCGGCGGCGCCGTTTCCCATCAACCACGAACCGTTTTGCTTTTTGAGGTCGTTTTCCACGAAAAATATGTGAAGTATTATTTACTAAAATGTGAAATATTCAGCTCCAAAATGAAGAAGGAAATCCCAAATACCTTGAGGCTCTTAATTTGAAGGATAAGTACTTTCTGACTTCCTGTCTGTGTCCCATTGCTTCCTAGTGAACATGGACATCATTGCTTAAAACCCACTTTATCAAACAGGAGTATTGTTGTTGTTGTTGTTGTTGTTGTTATTGATCCTTTGAGGCTGAGTTTGATTCAGATATTATTGGATGTTTTCTGTTGCACATTCAAAGCCTCTCAGAGGTCTAAAGAGAAGCTTTTATTGTGAAACATTGGCAGAAAATGTTGTTTTTTACAGTGAACGCTTGACAACAGAATCGGTGTGACAGCCAATAATGTGACGGATGAATTATGTGATAATTATTGATTACTGCAGTTGCAAAGTTGTGATTATTTTTTATCGTATTAATTTAACGATTTCAAGCGATCGTTATTGTATCGGAAACTTTAAAAAAGAGAGAGAAAAAAAAAAAGAAATATTAATAATAATTTAACAGAAGGCGGCCAACAAATTTTCTTTTTAACATTTTTAATCGTTAAAGGATAATGTGGTAACATCGCCGGTGGAGGACACACAATGTGCCCGTTAGTGCTTTAGAGTATGAATTATAAAACGTGGATTTAGTCACGCAGGCACACACACACACACACACACACACACACACACGCACACACGCTCATATGTCGTTAGGATGTGTGTACTTTCAACCTGCATGTACTGTACACGCACGCTGCAATTTCCCTGTATGCTGAGAACCACTTAGGTGTGTGTGTGTGTGTGTGTGTGTGTGTGTGTGTGTGTGTGTGTGTGCTTCCTCACATGGTTACACATTCCTTCACTCCAGTGCATGACTGAGAGGCCATACATATGCACACACAGCCTCTCTACGAGATGCACATGCTGCTTGAGTGTGTGTGTGTGTGTGTCAGAGTGTGTGTGTGTGGGGGGGGGGGGGGTCAGCCTGCCAGGATGTGTTAATCCACTTGACTGCAGACCCCAATCAGGGCGAGAATGGAAGGAGGAGAGCGAGGAACAGAGGGAGCAAGAGAAAGAAAGATGGCCGTAGAAAAGAGGGGGATGCCCCTTAAATATAGAGGGGCATGAAAAGCATCCCGGGGGGGTCCCTTATCCGGACTAGACCAGGCCCCTAGAAGGCAACAACAACAAAGTGGCCTCGTTTGAGACCCATGACGGGTCTCAAACGAGGCCACTTTGTTGTTGTTGTTGTTGTTGCCTTCTACGGTATTGTTTACCTGTCGGAGACGTAGGGTTAATAGACGGAGCATCTCGAGGTCGAGGACTTCTTCTGACTGCGCGGTCCACTAAAGTCGAGCGTGAGTGATCGATCGCCCTCCGGTGGAGGAAGACTCCTTTGAAAAGGAACCGAAGCCTTCACTAACGAAGCCGCCGCCCCCTTTTTTGTTCCACGAGCCAATCGAGACGCCGCGTATATACGCAAATAGGAGGAAGTTGAAAACGGACAAAAAAAGAGGATTCGGTATAAATGAGCGTTTAATCTGTTGAAGGAAAGGACACTGAACGGGACTTTTATTTGTATTTTATTTTGGCGGGGCCTATTTACCAACGAGAGACGTTTCACGTTTAATTTTTCATACGTCCCAAAAAATCCCAACTCCAGAGTTTCACCGTCTGAATATTTTATCGGTAGACTCTCAGTTTGGATGAAAGATTAAACAAAATAAACCTTTAAATGAGCAATAAGACCTTTTTATTTATTTATTTTTTTAGAAGAGGAAGTCAGAAACGGAACAAAGTGCTTCAAAAATAAAAGCTTTTAGATAAAAAATAAATACCGGGGGACTTTTATTGTGAAGATCTTTTAGTGAAACGTGTTAGCGGAGCTTTGTTTGCGGCTATTTAATTAATGAAACGAGTCTGGGGATATTACGGGGAGGAAGAGGAAGCAGAAAACATAGCATAGGGGGACTTTTATTGTGAAGGATTGCCTAGGGAAACGGGTTCGTCACTGAAAAGGAGAACGAGTGAGCAGCAAATTGTAGTCTCTTATTTTGAAGAATTTATGATAAATTAAATATCTTCAATGAGATGTGTACCCATCACTACCTGGAGGGTCGAGTGTGAGATGAGTCCAACATGTGGACCACAAGACCTCCTGCAGAGACCCAGAGAGACCTGCAGAGACCCGGGGAGACCTGCAGAGACCCGGGGAGACCCGGAGAGACCTGCAGAGACCCGGGGAGACCCGGAGAGACCTGCAGAGACCCGGAGAGACCTGCAGAGACCCGGAGAGACCCGGAGAGACCCAGAGACCTGCAGAGACCCGGGGAGACCCGGGAGAATCACGTTTTTGATGCATTTCAGCTTTAGAGGTCCGATAACCAGCCCGAGAAGAGAGGGAGAGATGGATGGAGAGAACGAGAGAGAAAGAGTGAGGGAGAGGGAAAAAACACGACGAAAAAGCTCCTGGAAACAGGAGGGCAAAAGAGGACGGGGGGGGAGAGGAAGAGAAGGGAGAGAAAAAAAAGGAGAGAGGAGAAGAAGAAGAGAGGAAACGAGCGACCAGGGAGACTCACATCGACATTACAGATAGAAAGAGATGTTAAGGGTGAAAAAACACAGGAGAGAGAGAGAGCGAGAGAGAGAGAGCGAGAGAGCGAGAGAGCGAGAGAGAGAGAGCGAGAGAGAGCGAGAGAGAGAGCGAGAGCGAGAGCGAGAGAGCGAGAGAGCGAGAGAGAGAGAGAGAGAGAGAGAGAGAGAGACTTTGCACTTGTATCAGAGAGAGAGAGAGAGAGAGAGACTTTGCACTTGTATCAGAGAGAGAGAGAGAGAGAGAGACTTTGCACTTGTATCAGAGAGAGAGAGAGAGAGAGAGACTTTGCACTTGTATCAGAGAGAGAGAGAGAGAGAGACTTTGCACTTGTATCAGAGAGAGAGAGAGAGAGAGAGAGACTTGTATCAGAGCGAGAGAGAGAGAGAGACTTTGCACTTGTATCAGAGAGAGAGAGAGAGAGAGAGAGAGAGACTTTGCACTTGTATCAGAGAGAGAGAGAGACTTGTATCAGAGCGAGCGAGAGAGAGAGACTTTGCACTTGTATCAGAGAGAGAGAGAGAGAGAGAGAGAGAGACTTTGCACTTGTATCAGAGAGAGAGAGAGAGAGAGAGAGAGAGAGAGACTTTGCACTTGTATCAGAGAGAGAGAGAGAGAGAGAGAGAGAGAGACTTTGCACTTGCATCAGAGAGAGAGAGAGAGAGAGAGACTTGTATCAGAGCGAGAGAGAGGGGTGGGGGGGAGGAGAGAGAGATGTTAAAAAGGTGGTGGGTCGAGAGATGAGATGGAGAGACAAAAAAGAGGGGGAGAGAGCAGCAGCGTTTTTTAATGGAGAGCTGGAGACAGAGGTCGGGTGGACAGGCGGGTGGGCGAGCGAGTCAGAGGGAGCGGGGGGGCGGGGCTTGTCAGAAGCCGCAGCCACTCAGGGGCCGGCGTGGCGCTCTGCAGGGTATTCTTACCCTGGCAACGAGAGAGAGAGAGAGAGAGAGAGAGAGAGAGAGAGAGAGAGAGAGAGAGAGGCAGTGGACAGGTGAACAGATGGCTGAGAGTGTGTGTGTGTGTGTGTGTGTGTGCGTGCGCAGACAGTAAAGATGCTCGTGTTTTCACCGTAATGTTTACACGACAAAGAGCGATTGCAAAAAAAAAGAAAGAAACCAACAAAAAAAAGGTTATTTAACCGTTGTTGTTTTTCCTCAACGTGCAGGCGGTGGGTCGGTTTTAAGACTTTTAATTAAAGGGGATCCGGTGAGATAACGGTCCAGAACATCACGAGCCGAGTTCGATAGTTTCAACTATTTTTCTTTACTTTATTTATTTTTTTTTTTTTTTTAAGTATGAAAATGGCAAAAAAATAAATAAAATGTGATCGAACTTCCTCAAGTTTTTCCGTTAGCTTGATGATTTGAGGAGATAAATGTGACCGATCAGCTGTTCCCACTGTGGGCGTGTCCTCACTTGTTTTGGTTTCTTCTTCTTCTTCTTCTTCTTCTGACTCTTGATGTCATTTGTCTTTTTTAATATGCGTTGCTCTTTTATTCGGGACCCTTTTGTAAAAGGTTTGATTGACAGCCGGTTGGAACCGGATGAACCGGTTCTGTGTTCCAAAAGAGTGGAAAGGAAACGGGGGCCATCTTTGTTTCTTTGTGATGTGGTGACGGTCAGACGCGTCATAATGGCTGCTGGTCCTCACAAGTGTTCAGGTGTGAATGTGTGTTTACCGGCTATCTGGGTCCTGGCAGCGGGGGGGTCGGGGGGGGAAAGGGGGGGGGGTCCACGCCTCAATCACGTCCTCCACGCAGCGCTCGTCTTTGTCCCGTTGGAACCGTTTATCCTTTGGTTCCTTTTTATTCTCTCAATTCTTTCTTTTTTAGGTCAGAACTCACACACACACACACACACACACACACACACACACACACACACACACACACACACTCAGTTAGAAGTTGGGTTTAGAGCTCCAGGAGGAACGTCATACATGTGGGTGACACATACTGCGAGGGTTAGAGGTTAGAGGTTAGAGTTAGAGGTTGGAGGTTGGAGGTTAGGGGTTAGAGGTTAGAGGTTAGAGGTTAGAGTTAACGGTTAGAGTTAGAGGTTGGAGGTTGGAGGTTAGGGGTTAGAGTTAGAGGTTAGAGGTTAGAGTTAACGGTTAGAGTTAGGGGTTAGAGGTTAGAGTTAGAGGTTAGAGGTTAGAGTTAACGGTTAGAGTTAGGGGTTAGAGGTTAGAGTTAGGGGTTAGAGTTAGGGGTTAGAGGTTAGATTTAGGGGTTAGGGGTTAGAGGTTAGAGTTAGGGGTTAGAGGTTAGAGTTAGAGGTTAGAGTTAACGGTTAGAGTTAGGGGTTAGAGGTTAGAGTTAGGGGTTAGAGGTTAGGGGTTAGAGGTTAGATTTAGAGGTTAGAGTTAGGGGTTAGAGGTTAGAGTTAGGGGTTAGGGGTTAGAGGTTAGAGTTAGGGGTTAGAGGTTAGATTTAGAGGTTAGAGTTAGGGGTTAGAGTTAGGGGTTAGAGTTAGGGGTTAGAGGTTAGGGGTTAGAGGTTAGATTTAGAGGTTAGGGGTTAGAGTTAGGGGTTAGAGTTAGAGGTTAGGGGTTAGAGGTTAGATTTAGAGGTTAGAGTTAGGGGTTAGAGTTAGGGGTTAGAGTTAGGGGTTAGAGTTAGAGGTTAGATTTAGAGGTTAGAGTTAGGGGTTAGATTTAGAGGTTAGAGTTAGAGGTTAGATTTAGAGGTTAGAGGTTAAAGTTAGAGATTAGAGGCTAGAGTTAGAGGTTAGTTAGGAGTTAGAGTTAGAGGTTAGAGTTAGGGGTTAGAGTTAGAGGTTAGAGGTTAGAGTTAGAGGTTAGGGGTTAGGGGTTAGAGGTTAGAGTTAGAGGCTAGAGTTAGAGGTTAGTTAGGAGTTAGAGGTTAGTTAGAGGTTAGAGTTAGGGGTTAGAGTTAGAGGTTAGAGGTTAGGGGTTAGGGGTTAGAGGTTAGAGGTTAGAGGTTAGGGGTTAGAGGTTAGAGTTAGAGGTTAGAGGTTAGGGGTTAGAGTTAGGGGTTAGAGGTTAGAGTTAGAGGTTAGAGTTAGAGGTTAGAGTTAGAGGTTAGAGGTTAGAGTTAGGGGTTAGAGTTAGGGGTTAGAGTTAGGGGTTAGAGGTTAGAGTTAGGGGTTAGAGGTTAGAGTTAGGGGTTAGAGTTAGGGGTTAGAGGTTAGAGTTAGAGGTTAGAGTTAGGGGTTAGAGTTAGAGGTTAGGGGTTAGAGGTTAGAGTTAGGGGTTAGAGTTAGGGGTTAGAGGTTAGAGTTAGAGGTTAGAGGTTAGAGTTAGAGTTAGGGGTTAGAGTTAGGGGTTAGAGGTTAGAGTTAGAGGTTAGAGTTAGGGGTTAGAGTTAGAGGTTAGGGGTTAGAGGTTAGAGTTAGAGGTTAGAGGTTAGGGGTTAGAGTTAGGGGTTAGAGTTAGAGGTTAGAGTTAGGGGTTAGAGGTTAGAGTTAGAGGTTAGAGGTTAGAGTTAGAGTTAGGGGTTAGAGGTTAGAGTTAGGGGTTTAGGGTACCAAGTACAGTCGGGACCTTTTTATTGTGTGTGACACGTTTGGTTTGGTTTCTCATGAACGGCTTTGTGTGTCATGACGGAGAATGGCATTCCACGAAAGTGTGTGTGTTGGACGTATGGAGGCAGTAACCTCCTGTAGGCGGCGCTATGACACAGTCTGAGTAGATGTGACCACGTTGTGTCGAGTTTATTTTCTGGACGTTTGTGTGAAAGGAAAATCGTTTTTTTTTCCTTCTTTTTTTTGGAGGGGGGGGAATTAAAAGTGCATGAAAAATGAAATGTAAACGTGCCTCCTCCTCCTCCTCCTCCTCCTCTCTCCGGCCGATTCAGACGTTGCGAAAGAAAGGCTTTAACGGCTGCAACAGCCCCGAGCCCGACGGGGACGACTCCATCGACCAGAGTCCGCTGAACGAGGAGAAGTACCGCAAGACGGAGGACCTGGACAGCCTCTTCAAGCGCTACGGCGTGAGTACCGGCACACTTCATGTCACCGTATCTAACCCGCCCTTCTTCCTCTTCCTCTCTCTCTATCTCCCTCTCTTCCTGTCCTCCTCCTCCTCCTCTTCTTCTTTGGGGAAACGAAGGCTCTGAACAAGAAAGAGCACCGGGACTCTGAGAGCCCAGACCCCGAGGAGCCCTTCTCCCTCACCCCCCGCACTGAGGAGAAATACAAAAAAATTGACGAGGAGTTTGATAAAATGATGCAGAACTATAGGCTGTCAGTGAGTACCGCGCCCCCCCCTCCTCTGTAACCCCGCCCCCCCCCCTCCTGCTGCTGACAACCGGAGGTCCTCCGGCTGCTGATGGCGGCCTGACTACTCACAGAGCACTCGCCTTCACCATTCCCCTACCCCCCTTTTACCTCCCTCCACTTCACCTCTTTCCAACAGCACCCCCACCCACCCAAACACGCACCCACCCCCAAAATCACCAGCCCCCCCCCCCCCTCCCCCCCCTCCCTGACGGCCGAGCGGTTAAAGGGTTAAAACTCTCATCGTCGGTTAACCTGCAGATCATTTCATTGTCGGATAAATGATTCATATCGGAGCTCCGGGTGTCGTTTAGAAGCTGGAACTTAATGAAGAGTTTAGCATCTTTGCTTTAAAACGATAATTAATTTCCTTTCCGTCAATTAAGAGATTAATTGTCATTTTCATAAACAATTCATTTCTTAGAGAGGCGAGTTATACATATTTTTTTCAGTGCAATACTCAACCTGTAATGACAGATTGCATATCTTGTTTTAATTTAAAAAAGAGGGGCGATGTGATTATTCACCTAAAAACACAGGCGTGATATGTATTAATATATATTAATACATATTATATATTTATTTATATATATATATATTAATATATTAATGTGGATGCCTGTGCATGTTCAGGAAAGTACAGGAACAAATGACAGAGGGAAGAGGAGCGCTAACCAGGCGGTGGAGAAAAGAAGAAAAACTCCCATCATGCCTTGTGGTAACAATCAACACGTTTGGAGCGATCGTGTAAAACAGCGCTCGATAACACCGTCGATGTCACTTTGATAAGTGAGCGCTCGATTTACTGCCCCGCCTCCTGTCTGCCGGCTCCTCTGATTGGTCAGAGCTAGCAGGTAGCATCCTCCCGCCCCCTGTTGGCCAATCACCGCTAGCAGGTAGCGTCCTCCCGCCCCCTGCTGGCCGATCACCGCTAGCAGGTAGCGTCCTCCCGCCCCCTGCTGGCCGATCACCGCTAGCAGGTGGCGTCCTCCCGCCCCCTGCTGGCCAATCACCGCTAGCAGGTAGCATCCTCCCGCCCCCTGTTGGCCGATCACCGCTAGCAGGTAGCATCCTCCCGCCCCCTGTTGGCCAATCACCGCTAGCAGGTAGCATCCTCCCGCCCCCTGTTGGCCGATCACCGCTAGCAGGTAGCATCCTCCCGCCCCCTGTTGGCCAATCACCGCTAGCAGGTAGCATCCTCCCGCCCCCTGTTGGCCGATCACCGCTAGCAGGTAGCATCCTCCCGCCCCCTGTTGGCCAATCACCGCTAGCAGGTAGCATCCTCCCGCCCCCTGCTGGCCAATCACCGCTAGCAGGTAGCATCCTCCCGCCCCCTGTTGGCCAATCACCGCTAGCAGGTAGCATCCTCCCGCCCCCTGTTGGCCAATCACCGCTAGCAGGTAGCGTCCTCCAGCCCCCTGCTGGCCGATCACCGCTAGCAGGTGGCGTCCTCCAGCCCCCTGCTGGCCGATCACCGCTAGCAGGTGGCGTCCTCCAGCCCCCTGCTGGCCGATCACCGCTAGCAGGTAGCGTCCTCCAGCCCCCTGCTGGCCGATCACCGCTAGCAGGTGGCGTCCTCCAGCCCCCTGCTGGCCGATCACCGCTAGCAGGTGGCGTCCTAGCGTGTCCCGCCACCGCTCAGCCTGCACAGCTCACCTTCCACACATCACCTCCCACCACTCCTCCTCTCAACCAGCATAATCCGCAGCATGACAGCTCGGGGCCGGGATATACAAGCTTAATCCTGCTTGTACTAGAATACCTCCCGAGGTAGGGAGAGCGTGGCGAGGGAGAGCAGGCAGGACGAGGGGGGGGGGGGGGGGCATCATTTTCCTTTTTACCAGAGGGTCTGTGGTTTGATCCCGTTCTGGCTCTCATATTCTGTGTCGGCAAATTGAATAAGAAATAGATTTCCTCCTCTAAGGAGCGGCTCCACGGGGCTCAGGGTGGAGGCGGAGCTTTCCAATGCTGCTGCACGGCTCGTCAGAGGAGATTTAATATTAAATATCACAATATTTTCTGACTGAATACCTCGATATTGCGAAGTCAACGAAGGGTTTTACTGTTGATGCTTTCATTAAATATTTTGCAGGTTTTTTTTGGGGGGATAAATAATCAAGAGTAATGTGGATTTAATGGCAAATAATAAAGTAGCTTCAGTGTCAGAAGGTATAAATGAAAGCCGGCCTTTCACGTTGTGTTAATTGTCACGTAACGTTTTTTGTACTTAAAGAACTTCAGAAGTTATTTTTTAACCCCAAACCACAATGTTTTCCTCTAGTTTCCTGTGAAGACGGAAGTTTATTTTGAAAAGCTCAAAGAATCGAGGCGTAACTTTAATTATGATATCGTAGGATAACGCAAGTATTGAGGAATTTATTGGGATGAAATTTATTAAATTAAATCTTAAACAATTCTGACAAATCACAACTTTTACAGTGAAAATTCATGCACGGGGGGGAAAAAAGCTAATTATTAAATAATTATTCCAGCAATATTTAATTATTTCCTTCTCTTTGCCTCGGTATCTAATATTATAACCCTTTCTAATATTATAACCCTTTCTGCCTAACAGACTCAGATTAAACTGTTTAAAATCAACTGCTTTCTTATTTTTATTCAAATATTAGGAAAATCGAAGATGGAGATACGAGACACACTTTGATTTATTTTTAACTTAAAGTGCCGCGACGTCTCGAGGTCAAAACGTTTTGCTTTGTGTTCGGATCTCACCAAACACGATGCGGCAATCGTGAAGTAAACAACAACAACAACAACTTTCAAAAGGTTTCCAGGACGAGAGGGAACGTAAACGAACTTTCTTCTGATTCACCCTCACGAGGTTCTCCTCCTCCCACTTTGTTACACCTGCAGGACGACGGGCGGGGCACGATTAACCCTCGCCTCTTAAATTCAACAGTAAACACAGATTAACGCTCAGCGGAGGTAAAAATGCATATTCGTAATTATTTTGTGCGAATTTTGCGTATCTTAAAATGTTTTATTTACAATAAAATGACAATTAAAACAATAACAATATAATAATTACAATAAACACAGTGCAATAATAGATGCATATGGTAAACAACAAACAGATAACAGTACTTTAGAAGAAGTATATATTATAAAAATATGAGTGCATTTTAATAAAGAAAAGATATTATTTATTATGTATCTATTTATTCATTCATTCAGACTCTCCAATAACCGAATATATCTGCAGATAAATGTCTTTTTGTTTTGTTTCCCAGGCGTCAATATCCATCCTCTCTAGTGTTGACCCCCCATCCCCTCTGCACTGACCCTTCACCGCCCCCCCTCCCCCTATTTAACCCCCCTGCTTCGCCAGTGGTGCTAGCCGCTAGCCGCTAACTTTACCGCCCCGGTCACCAGTTTAGACGTCTTCATCTCCAACGTGTTGACATAACGTTTACGATAATATTTTAAATTATAAATGAATACTTAGACATGTTTTCTTTCAAAGGGATCCCCAAAAAACATTCCTACAATAACGAAAGATATTTAGGAGATAATCACAAAATGAACTCCAGACGGCGAACTTTATTCACCCCTTTAACAAAGGGGCTCTTACCTTTCACAATAAAAGCCCGAGACGTACGGAGGGAACTCAAATTCACTCGGAAAGATGACGCGTACGTTTTTATTGGAGGCCAAACGAGTCGCTCACTTTTTTAGTTCTCCTTTTCACCTCTCTCTCTCTCTCTCTCCTCTCCTCTCCTCTCTCTCTCTCTCTCTCTCTCTCCTCTCCTCTCCTCTCCTCTCCTCTCCTCTCTCTCTCTCTCTCTCTCTCTCTCTCTCTCCTTCTCTCCCTCTCTCTCTCCTCCTCTCTCTCTCCTTCTCTCTCTCCTTCTCTCCCTCTCTCTCTCTCCTCCTTCTCTCTCTCTCTCCCCCTCTCTCTCTCTCTCTCTCTCTCTCTCTCTCTCTCTCTCTCCTCCTCTCTCCTTCTCTCCCTCTCTCTCTCCTCCTCTCTCTCTCCTTCTCTCTCCTTCTCTCGCTCTCTCTCTCTCTCTCTCTCTCTCTCTCTCGCCCCCTCTCTCCGTCTCTCCCTCTCTCTCTCCTCCTCTCTCTCTCCTTCTCTCTCTCCTTCTCTCTCTCTCTCTCTCTCTCTCTCTCTCTCTCTCTCTCTCTCTCTCTCTCTCTCTCTCTCAGTCTCTCTCTCTCTCTCTCTCCTCCTCTCTCCTTCTCTCCCTCTCTCTCTCCTCCTCCCTCTCTCCTTCTCTCCCTCTCTCTCTCCTTCTCTCTCTCTCTCTCTCTCTCTCTCCTTCTCTCTCTCTCTCTCTCTCTCTCTCTCTCTCTCCTCCTCTCTCCTCCTTCTCTCTCTCTCTCGATAAAGAAAACAACCAAAGTGAGTGACTGGCAGGAGGAAGGAGGCAGCGATGGAGGCAGGAAGGTGCCCTCGTCCTCCTCTCTTTAACTGGGTCCTCTTTGAGCGCTGGCCCACATTCTAAATATAGAAGTCCTTGTTTCAGAGCCACTTGGAACTGGGTGAACTGGGTGAACTGGGTGAACTGGGTGGACAACCCCAGGTCTTTGCCCTTGATTTACATTATTATTATTTCCCAGGAGCCCCCTTTTACATTTACCAAAATAAAAGAAAAAAAGAGTTAGTTTCCTTTGAGGTTTTAGGTGTTGGAGGAGGAACTGGGCGACCTCTCACCCAGTAGGATGTTTCCTCACACTCCCAGTGATGAGCACATGTCAGTGGGAGGAGGGGGGGGGGGGGCAGCTGGAATCTCCCCAATAACCCGCTGCTGCAACAAGAGTCTTAACCTGGCATGAGTTGAGAAAGGCCTTTCCACCAAGTCACCTCGCATGGTGTGTGTGTGTGTGTGTGTGTGTGTGTGTGTGTGTGTGTGTGTGTGTGTGTGTGTGTGTGTGTGTGTGTGTGTGTGTGTGTGTGTGTGTGTGTGTGTGTGTGTGTGTGTGTGTGTGTGTGTGTGTGTGTGTGTGTGTGTGTGTGTGTGTGTGTGTGTGTGTGTGTGTGTGTGTGTGTGTGTGTGTGTGTAGTGTGTGTGTGTGTGTGTGTGTCTAACCTGTTCATAACTGTGTGTGTGTCTAACCTGTTCATAACTGTGTGTGTGAACACAGCAGTCTAAGCCCCGCCTTCTTCCTGTCTCTCCACCAGTCCACGATCCCACAGCCCACCTTCTCCATGCCGGTCAC
>NC_046981.1:1966527-1979027 GCF_009769545.1 Cyclopterus lumpus
CAGGACTACGGCAGCCCGGCGGGGTCAAAACCCACACGTTAGACACTATTAAAGCCTTTCTATTGGCCGACGGGGCGAGCCAATCAGGGTTAAATGGGTTTATATGAATATGTATTTATTTACCTAAGCAGCTCTGGGACCAGTCAGCGATCTTTCTGGTTGTCTCTAGTCGTCGTGGTGACGGTGACGTCCACAAATCGGCATTGCTCTGCCTGACAAACACTTTAATCCGACTAGAAATCGGCCTCAATTTAATTGAACAGATTTGATTTGTCTATTTATCGAAGTTTTTATTCATGACTTCTAAAGGCCGAGTTAACTTTGCTGTAACACTGCGGTGAAGAAAGGAGGCATTTCTAGCTGATTTCTGTCTTCATAGTGTCCTTCCTTCTAATAATTCTATTTCTGTTAGTATTTTTATTTTATTTCTTAAATTACTTGGTTTAATTTAATTTTTTATTAGTCATATTTTTTATTAGTCATAATATATATATGTGTGTGTGTGTGTGTATGTATATATATACATACACACATATCTATTACATCCAATCTTAAGGGTTCGTTTCACATATTTTATATATATATATATATATATATATATATATATATATTTATATATATATATATATATATATTCCTCCTCGTGCAACTCGACCTCTGGATCCAGCCGTTCTCCTCCAGCTCTCTCGACCTCATCGCTTGTGTTTCTAACTCTAAAAGCCGTCGACGTTTCTCGACTCCACTTTACATTCAATGTTTCTTCATAGTTAGTTGTTGCAGAAACGTAACCGTCCTCTTCCTCTTCCTCTTCCTCTTCCTCTTCCTCTTCCTCCTCCTCCTCCTCCTCCCGCCGAGCAGACAGAGGAAGAGCTGGAGTTGGTGAGTGAGGTGAATGGACTTCTAGCCTCTTTTCTGTTGACCCCGTGTGACCTCACCGAGCATGAGTGTGACTCGCCGCTCCGACAACCAATCAGCTGGTCGCACCGGTTTTCCTGGCGGTTGTTTTTTTTTTTTTTTTTTTGATTTGTGTCGTTCAGGGTTCACGAGGACTCGAGTTTCTTCCACCGCGATGAAATCCCAGAACGACACAGAGTAATAAGACGGGCAGGTCCTTGAATATTAAATTCCTCTTCGTTAAAAGTACTTAACGCGTAAGAAAGCACTTTACTTTAAGCTTCACTCGGGGGGAGTAAAGCTGAGGAGATCGATAGCGCTCTCACGTCTGCACGGTGACGTGTGAAGCGGCGGCCGGCTAACCTAGCTTAGCATAAAGCCTCTGTCTTCTTAAAGGGGAAGTTACATAAATCCCTTTTTTATGGAGCTTGTGCTCATGACGTTTAGGTATCTGGAGAGCCTGTGAAAGAACATGTGATTCAACGGGCCGATCCCATTGGACTCCCACGTCACATGTCACAGGCTCATTAGAATATCTGAGTGTCTCCGCCCACGGAGCAAATGGCAGCGAGCCAATCGGAGTAGACTGGCTGTTTCTTAAAGAGACAGGCACTAAAAATAAATAATGCTGTGAACATGTTCTTATAGGAACCCCAAAGACCTGAATGTGAACCTGAAAGGAGCACATGAGGAAACGTCTTGAGATCGATCTTCTCGGCTGGCGCTTAAAAGCGAAATCTGTGACTTTCTTACTTAATTAAAAAAAACAGCTCTCGGCTCCTTTTTAAATACATTTTTGGTCCACGAGGGGCTTTAAGTGGGAATCTGCCACCAAAGCTTAAAGGGACATTTGTGCAGCACAAACAGTCTGTGGAGTGAATATTGAATATTGATTATTGAATGCTGAAGGGAACCCGGAGCGACCATCTGACTCTCAGCATGTGCATGTTTGGTGTCGTCCTCGAGTGTCGAAGCTCCGGGGATCAGACTGAAGAAAGATCACACAAGAGTCCACCAAGCTGGATCACAGACGGACATGTTGACACACACACACACACACACACACACACACACACACGCACACACACACCCCGATATGTTCATGCATATTTCTCTGCACACATGCCTCCATAAAAAACAACACGTTGTGCATTTATTCCTTGCATACCACTGCGCTCACACTCACACACTCATACTCACACTCACACACTCACACTCTCATGCACACACACACACACACTCACACACTCTCACTCTCCATCTCTCCCTCCACCTTGTCGAATGCATGTGTTTCCTGTCGGCACGGCGATGCCTCTCACAACACCTTTCCCACCGTGACGCCGCATGACACCGGGCGCCCCCGGCGACGGCGTTGCCGCGTCAACGGCGCCTTTTTGAGAGATTGAGAGAGACACCTTCTCATCTCTCGCAGCTCGGATGTTAAAGTGTCACCGAAAAAACGTTCTCACGTTCTGCGACGCTTGAAAAAAAATAACATCTTCATGATGTCAGGAGTCGTTTGAGAAAAAGTAGTTCTTTGCAGGAGGGCGGAGGGATACTTAACGCGTCCAATCAAAGTAGAACAAGCTGCGTTTTTCTGAAGTTAAATACACAAGTAGTAATAGTGTAATTAAATAGTTCTCGGCCTCTGCATTCGCTCCGCTGTACTGTGGGAAGCACATGCTAACCATTTTTATTATTATTATTATTATTATGGCCGTTGGAAATGGGTGAAGTCATCGGCCGTGAACTCGTGTCTCAGACCGTAGAAGGAGATTTAAAAAGATTTGTTGTGAAAACCAAAAGCAGGATTTCTCCTCAGAGAGTTTGCAAATGTCTAGAATTCCTCTCCACTCAGTGCACTTATTTATATGTATGCTTATATATATATATATATATATATATATATATATATATATATATATATATATATATATATATACATACATATAATGTATTGTTTATGCTATCTAGAGCAGAAAACATGAGCCCCGCCATCTCTCCCACAGCTTGAGAACTGCATTCTCTCTCCTGACCACCAGGGGGCGACTCCTCTGGTTGTATAGAAGTCTATGCTTCATGTGTTAAAGCTGCATTCTCTCTCCTGACCACCAGGGGGCGACTCCTCTGGTTGTATAGAAGTCTATGCTTCATGTGTTAAAGCTGCATTCTCTCTCCTGACCACCAGGGGGCGACTCCTCTGGTTGTATAGAAGTCTATGCTTCATGTGTTAAAGCTGCATTCTCTCTCCTGACCACCAGGGGGCGACTCCTCTGGTTGTATAGAAGTCTATGCTTCATGTGTTAAAGCTGCATTCTCTCTCCTGACCACCAGGGGGCGACTCCTCTGTTTGTATAGAAGTCTATGCTTCATGTGATAAAGCTGCATTCTCTCTCCTGACCACCAGGGGGAGACTCCTCTGGTTGTATAGAAGTCTATGCTTCATGTGCTAAAGCTGCATTCTCTCTCCTGACCACCAGGGGGAGACTCCTCTGGTTGTATAGAAGTCTATGCTTCATGTGATAAAGCTGCATTCTCTCTCCTGACCATATAAATAAATAAATATATATAAAACATGCACAATATATAAAAAAATAGAATAGAATAATAAGAAATATATACAATAGACTAAATTAAAAAAAACACACAATATATAAATAGAACAATAAGGAAAATGCACAACTTATACAAAAAGAATGACATATATAGAATAAAAGATGATTATTATTGTGGCTGGAGACCCCAGTAGAACCGCCTCTCTGTGTGTTTTCCCAGACTGCTCAGCGGCTCGGCGGCTCCCAGGCGGCGCAGTCGCTCACCACGCCGGTGGTCTCCGTGGCAACGCCCAGTCTCCTAGCGCCCTTCTCCGGCATGCAGACGGCCTACAACACCGGTAAGACGCTGGAGGAGGAGAAGAAAGATCTGCGTCACGTCAGGAGACTTTAAGTGTCGTGTAGAAGGACTTGACCCCCCCCCCCCCCCCCCCCCCCCTCCCCCCCCACACACACACACACACACACACACACACACACACACACACACACACACACACACAGTATGCATATTCACTTTGTTCATTGTGTGAGATTCTTCAGTCATTCCACTTCAAAGGTCTCTATTAATTAATATTGATGGATCAGAAAGTTGTGTGATGTAAAACAAGCCACCCTCCTCTTCTCTTCTTCCTCCTCCTCTTCCTCTTCTTCTCATCTTCTCCTCTTCCTCCTCTTCTCTTCTTCCTCCTCCTCTTCCTCTTCTTCTCCTCTTCCTCTTCCTCCTCTTCTCCTCTTCCTCCTACTCCTCCCCTCCTCCTCCTCTTCTCCTCTTCCTCCTCTTCCTCCTACTCCTCCCCTCCTCCTCCTCTTCTCCTCTCTCCTCCTCCTTCTCTCCTTCTCCTTTCCTCATCCTCCTCCTCCTCTTCTCCTCCTCCTCCTCTTCTTCTCTCCTCCTTCTCCTCCTCCTCTCTCCTCTTCCTTCTCCTCTCCTCCCTCTCCTCCTCCTCCTCTTCCTTCTCCTCCTCTCCTTCTCCTCTCATCCTCCTCTTCTCCTTTTCCTTCTCCTCCTCCTCTCCTTCTCCTCTCCTCCTACTCCTCCTCCTCTTCTCCTCTCCTCCTACTCCTCCTTCTCCTCCTCCTCTTCTCCTCCTCCTCCTCCTCTTCCTCCCTGTCGTCCCTTAATCTCAGAGTACCAGCTGACGAGTGCAGATCTCACGGCGCTCCAGACGTTCACGCCATCGGGGCTGGTGCCTGGCAACATGGCTGCCTGGCAACAGCAACCGGCAGTCTCCCAGCAACAACAACAACAACAACAACAACAACAGCAACAGCAACAACAGCAGCAACAGTCACAGCAGATGAGCTTGGCGTCGCTCAGCAACCTGGTGTAAGCTGCTTTTTCTTCATTTTGAACAAAAACTCCTTATTGACCTTTGACCTCGTTGTTTTATTGGTCATCGTTGGTTCAGCGCGCCGTGCTGCAGCACGTGCACATTAAACACGTGCACTTTAAACACCTGAAGCACCTCACCAAAATGAACCCCTCTAGGTGTTCTCCTCCGGTACCTGTGGCCACGCCCACTCTGGGGTTTCAGGTGTTTTGGCCGGTTAGTCTTCTCCTCCGGTTGGTGCATGCTGGGATACTTACCCAGAGTTCACGGCTCCAAATGTAGGTCAGATCGAGAAGACCTGGTGAGGTCACATGATCAAAGCAACCTTTGAGTTTCTTTGGTTTCCTTTGACAACGTCTACAGATCTTCTTCTTGTTCTTCTTCATCTTCTTCTTGTTCTTCCTCTTCCTCTTCTTCTTGTTCTTCTTCATCTTCTTCTTGTTCTTCCTCTTCCTCTTGTTCTTGTTCTTCTTCATCTTGTTCTTCCTCTTGTTCTTGTTCTTCTTGTTCTTCTTCATCTTCTTCTTGTTCTTCCTCTTCCTCTTGTTCTTGTTCTTCTTCATCTTCTTCTTGTTCTTCCTCTTCCTCTTGTTCTTGTTCTTCTTCATCTTCTTCTTGTTCATCTTCTTGTTCTTCCTCTTGTTCTTGTTCTTCTTGTTCTTCTTCATCTTCTTCTTGTTCTTCCTCTTGTTCTTGTTCTTCTTCTTCTTGCTCTTGTTCTTCCTCTTGTTCTTGTTCTTCTTCTTCTTGTTCTTGTTCTTCTTCTTCTTGCTCTTGTTCTTCCTCTTGTTCTTGTTCTTCTTGTTCTTCTTGCTCTTGTTCTTGTTCTTGTTCTTGTTCTTCTTTTTCTTCCTCTTGTTCTTCCTCTTGTTCTTGTTCTTCTTCTTGTTCTTCTTGTTCTTATTGTTCTTCTTCTTCTTGTTCTTCTTCTTCTTCTTCTTCTTGCTCTTGTTCTTGTTCTTCTTCTTTTTCTTCCTCTTGTTCTTCTTTTAGAAAATACAGATCATTTCTAAGAGGACCCACTTGTATCAGTGTGTTTGTGTTGAAGTGACCGGGAGGCCCATGAAGCAGTCTGTGTGACCTCTGACCTCTGACCTGTGACCTGTGGAGCAGCTTGTAACCCCCCCTCCCCCTCTTGTCTCCACAGCATGTGGGGTGCAGAGAAGCAGAGCGCCGAGATGGTGAACTGCATCTCCAATTTCGCCGCTAACCTGAGGTGAGTCGCACACACACACACACACACACACACACACACACACACACACACACACACACACACACACACACACACACACAAGTACACACACACACACAAATGACAGAATCCACGCATCGACATGACTTTCCTCTCTCCATTTGTATGTTGAATGTGACGCCTGTTGTTGTTGTGTTGTTGTTGTTTTGTTGTGTACTTTGTGGTGCCGCTCGTCTTCCTCGGGCGTGGCTCTCCGTTCAGCCACGACTTCAAAATAAAATAATAATTTAGTCGCCGGTTATTCTTCTCGGTTCCTCCGTCTGACGAGCTGAAAACTGTCCGTGAAAAATATGATCATGGGTTGTTTGTAATTGTTTACAACAGCTGCGACTGCATGGGGGGTCGAGCACACACACACACACACACACACACACACACACACAGGAAAAAAAGAAAAAGAATTCTCAGGAAACTCGTGATCAACACATTTTTTTATTCTTCTATCGACCAAATATAGAGAAATAATCTGTTAATGATGAAATATAAATATTTATAAATAATAAAAGTGTGTGTATAACACGTCTAAAAGGCCTTAAACCTGCTTATAATGTGTTATATCTGCTCATAGCACTGTATAATAATTCATTAATATCCATAACTCTTTATATAATCGTAAGGATTCATAGTTGAAATACATTAGAATCTTTTTATGTTATGCATTATAATTTAATTATGACTAAGTGTTATTTTAGCAAAGTAAAAAAAAATATTGTTTGTATATGTTTTGTAAATTTAAAGATTTATTTTCACTTTAACTTTAAGCACCCAGAGATGATGGAGTTAAAATGTGATTTATAATGCAATTTAAAAGATGATCATGTATTAAAACAACAGGAATCATAATACACGTTCCGTACAAAGGAAATGAAGTATTATGACAATTTATCTTTTAAGTCATAATGAAAGACTTTATAATGTGTTGTGATTGTTGTCGTAAGTAGTGTTTATTTATATATATTTATAACTGGTAATAAACGTAGCTATAAGCCGGTATGACCTCTTATGGGAGTGTTTATAATGTATCATGGAAAGGTTGGCCAATCAAGAGAGAGAGAGCGTGTTTACGTGTTTAGTTCTGCCTCGTCCTACGCTGTCGCGCGCACTTTAACTCACCACGAGGAAACGCTTCCTGACGTCTAATCACCCCCCCCCACCCCCTTCCTGTTTTTAATCGGTCCTCTTCCGCTCATTTCCTGCTCCGTTGTCACACACACACACACACACACACACACACACACACACACACACTCCCCAATCTAAATGTTAATCTCATGGCTGCCGTCCTTCTCGTTTAGCTCGCTTCTATAGAATCGCCCTCCGGACGCCGTTCGTCAGGTCGTTGTTTTTCTGTCTGTCTGACCTTCTGACCTGTCTGTCTGACTGACCTTCTGACCCGTCTCACCTGTCTGACCCATCTGACCTTCTGACCCGTCTCACCTGTCTGACCCATCTGACCTGTCTGTCTGACCTGTCTCTCACCTGTCTGACCTTTTGACCCTTCTGACCTGTCTGTCTGACTGACCTTCTGACCCGTCTCACCTGTCTGACCCATCTGACCTTCTGACCCGTCTCACCTGTCTGACCCATCTGACCTGTCTGTCTGACCTGTCTCTCACCTGTCTGACCTTCGGACCCTTCTGACCCGTCTCACCTGTCTGACCCATCTGACCTTCTGACCTGTCTGTCTGACTGACCCATCTGACCTTCTCAACTGTCTGACCCATCTGACCTGTCTGTCTGACCTGTCTCTCACCTGTCTGACCTTTTGACCCTTCTGACCTGTCTGTCTGACCCATCTGACCTGTCTGACCCATCTGACCTGTCTGACCCGGATGTTTCCATGCTGCTTCTCTCCTTCTCACCTGGTTCTTGTTTCTTTTCACACAAACACACTCTAGTCCGTCTGTGTAGTAAATACATTCATACGCTCTCTAAGTGTAAACTATATGAATGTATCCTTTATAAGTGTATGGTTACATCCTGGTTATTACATCATATCAGACTTTGCATGATAACGAGTAACAAGCTGGTTTCTGTGCTGGATTCTAACAAATAACTGCATTTCCCATCACTCCTCAAATAAGAGACAGGAAGTAAAGACGTGAGGCCGTAGAGACGAGAGCGGTTTAATCGTGGGGAATAACGTGTTTTTATTACGTCTTTATCGACCAATCGCATTAAAAATATATAATTCATAGTGTGCAACAACACGTGATCCAGACCACTGAATCACAACGGCAAACTTTATGACTTCTGTTCTTACCTTTCACAATAAAAGCCCCAGACATAGACACTGTTTACCGGAGGCAAAGGGAGACGAAGGGAGACGAAGAGAGGCAAAGGGATGCAAAGGGAGACGAAGGGATGCAAAGGGATGCAAAGGGAGACAAAGGGATGCAAAGGGAGACGAAGGGATGCAAAGGGAGACGAAGGGAGGCAAAGGGATGCAAAGGGAGACGAAGGGAGACGAAGGGATGCAAAGGGAGACGAAGGGAGACGAAGGGATGCAAAGAGAGACGAAGGGATGCAAAGGGAGACGAAGGGAGACGAAGGGATGCAAAGGGAGACGAAGGGAGACGAAGGGATGCAAAGGGAGACGAAGGGATGCAAAGGGAGACGAAGGGATGCAAAGGGATGCAAAGGGAGACAAAGGGAGGCGAAGGGAGACGAAGGGAGACGAAGGGATGCAAAGGGAGACGAAGGGAGACAAAGGGATGCAAAGGGAGACAAAGGGAGACGAAGGGATGCAAAGGGAGACGAAGGGATGCAAAGGGATGCAAAGGGAGACAAAGGGATGCAAAGGGAGACAAAGGGATGCAAAGGGAGACGAAGGGAGACGAAGGGATGCAAAGGGAGACGAAGGGATGCAAAGGGAGACGAAGGGATGCAAAGGGATGCAAAGGGAGACAAAGGGATGCAAATGGAGACAAAGGGATGCAAAGGGAGACGAAGGGAGACGAAGGGATGCAAAGAGAGACGAAGGGATGCAAAGGGAGACGAAGGGATGCAAAGGGAGACGAAGGGATGCAAAGGGATGCAAAGGGAGACAAAGGGAGGCGAAGGGAGACGAAGGGAGACGAAGGGATGCAAAGGGAGACGAAGGGATGCAAAGGGATGCAAAGGGAGACAAAGGGATGCAAAGGGAGACAAAGGGATGCAAAGGGAGACGAAGGGAGACGAAGGGAGACAAAGGGAGACGAAGGGATGCAAAGGGAGACGAAGGGATGCAAAGGGAGACGAAGGGATGCAAAGGGATGCAAAGGGAGACAAAGGGAGACAAAGGGAGACAAAGGGATGCAAAGGGAGAAGAAGGGAGACGAAGGGATGCAAAGGGAGACGAAGGGATGCAAAGGGAGACAAAGGGATGCAAAGGGAGACGAAGGGAGACGAAGGGATGCAAAGGGAGACGAAGGGATGCAAAGGGAGACGAAGGGATGCAAAGGGATGCAAAGGGAGACAAAGGGATGCAAAGGGAGACGAAGGGAGACGAAGGGATGCAAAGGGAGACGAAGGGATGCAAAGGGATGCAAAGGGAGACAAAGGGATGCAAAGGGAGACGAAGGGAGGCGAAGGGATGCAAAGGGAGACGAAGGGATGCAAAGGGATGCAAAGGGAGGCGAAGGGAGACGAAGGGAGGCAAAGGGAGACGAAGGGAGACGAAGGGAGACGAAGGGAGACGAAGGGAGACAAAGGGAGACGAAGGGATGCAAAGGGAGACAAAGGGAGAGCACATGTGTGAGAACATGTTCCTGTTAATTATTATTATTATTAACGCTGTCATAAATGCAGAAACGTGAAGCTCCGCCTCTAACACCAGGAAGCAGCTGCGGAGCCTTTCCTTTCTTTGTCTCCTTCCTCCTCCTTCCTCCTTCCTCCTCCTCCCTCCTCCTGGTCCCACTGTGTCTCTGATGTTGTGGCCATTCATTTAAACTTGCCTGTCTCTTTCTCCCCCCCCCCCCCCCCCTCCCCCCTCCTCCTCCACAGCTTGGCCTCTCAGTCCAACTTGCTCTTTGGCAGGGAGGACGGCCTGGTCTGGTACTGTACTCCTTCAGCTGCTGTCTGTTTAGCCAACATGCTACATGATGTTCTACCTGTTCCTGTTGTTCTGAATCCTACATTTCCCATGATGCAACATGGCATCTTCCCATGTCAACCTCAACCTTCTTACCCTTGTTTGTAATAAGGGCAACTTATTGCAGTCCAGTTTGTAATAATGGCAACTTATTGCAGTCCAGTTTGTAATGAGGGCAACTTATTGAAGTCCAGTTTGTAATAAGGGCAACTTATTGAAGTCCAGTTTGTAATAATGGCAACTTATTGCAGTCCAGTTTGTAATGAGGGCAACTTATTGAAGTCCAGTTTGTAATAAGGGCAACTTATTGAAGTCCAGTTTGTAATAATGGCAACTTATTGAAGTCCAGTTTGTAATGAGGGCAACTTATTGAAGTCCAGTTTGTAATGAGGGCAACTTATTGAAGTCCAGTTTGTAATAAGGGCAACTTATTGAAGTCCAGTTTGTAATAAGGGCAACTTATTGAAGTCCAGTTTGTAATGAGGGCAACTTATTGAAGTCCAGTTTGTAATGAGGGCAACTTATTGAAGTCCAGTTTGTAATAAGGGCAACTTATTGAAGTCCAGTTTGTAATAAGGGCAACTTATTGAAGTCCAGTAAGGGCAACTTATTGAAGTCCAGTTTGTAATAAGGGCAACATATTGAAGTCCAGTTTGTAATAAGGGCAACTTATTGCATTCCAGTTTGTAATACAGGCAACTTATTGAAGTCCAGTTTGTATTGAGGGCAACTTATTGAAGTCCAGTTTGTAATAAGGGCAACTTATTGAAGTCCAGTTTGTAATAAGGGCAACTTATTGAAGTCCAGTTTGTAATGAGGGCAACTTATTGAAGTCCAGTTTGTAATGAGGGCAACTTATTGAAGTCCAGTTTGTAATAAGGGCAACTTATTGAAGTCCAGTTTGTAATAAGGGCAACTTATTGAAGTCCAGTAAGGGCAACTTATTGAAGTCCAGTTTGTAATAAGGGCAACATATTGAAGTCCAGTTTGTAATAAGGGCAACTTATTGCATTCCAGTTTGTAATACAGGCAACTTATTGAAGTCCAGTTTGTATTGAGGGCAACTTATTGCAGTCCAGTTTGTAATAAGGGCAACTTATTGCAGACCAGTTTGTAATAAGGGCAATTTATTGCAGTCCAGTTTGTAATGAGGGCAACTTATTGTAGACCAGTTTGTAATAAGGGCAACGTATTGCAGTCCAGTTTGTATTGAGGGCAACTTATTGTAGACCAGTTTGTAATTAGGGCAACGTATTGCGGTCCAGTTTGTAATAAGGGCAACTTATTGTAGACCAGTTTGTAATGAGTGAATGTATTGCAGTCCAGTTTGTAATGAGGGCAACTTATTGCAGTCCAGTTTGTAATGAGGGCAACTTATTGCAGTCCAGTTTGTAATGAGGGCAACTTATTGCAGTCCAGTTTGTAATGAGGGCAACGTATTGCAGTCCAGTTTGTAATGAGTGAACTTATTGCAGTCCAGTTTGTAATGAGTGAACTTATTGCAGTCCAGTTTGTAATGAGGGCAACTTATTGCAGTCCGAACTGTCACTCGTCACATTCAGTAACAAACTGCATGATTTAATCCGACTGAGTTGAGGAGCGTCGGGTCTCGGTGGAAGCAAAGCATTGTGGGAAACACAGCCGTGTCTCATCACGCTGCAATGAAACCGTGTGTGTGTGTGTGTGTGTGTGTGTGTGTGTGTCTGCTTCTGGCTGCTCGCTGTGTTGTTGGTGAGGTAAGGGGGGGGGGGGGGGGGGCCTGCCGCTCTCGCCTTCATCACTGTCACCGGCCCGCTGACTCCGCCATTCTCTCACCATAGCAACGGCACCCCCGTGGCACCGCCATCCATCTAGTGTGTGTGTGTGTGTGTGTGTGTGTGTGTGTGTGTGTGTGTGTGTGTGTGTGTGTGTGTGTGTGTGTGTGTGTGTGTGTGTGTGTGTGTGTGTGTGTGTGTGTGTGTGTGTGTGTGTGTGTGTGTGTGTGTGTGTGTGTGTGTGTGTGTGTGTGTGTGTGTGTGTGTGTGTGTGTGTGTCGTTGTAATTGGGAGCTTCAAATGCGGAGATCGACCGCGTTGAGCCGGGGCGAGCGAAGGGGAAGAGAGAGAGAGAGATCCGGTGGAAAGAAACAAGCTGTCGACACGCCGTCAAAAAGAACCACAGTGCAGCGTCATCACAGGAGGAGGAGGATGAGGAGAGGAAGAGGAGGGGGAGAAGAGGAGGAGGAGGAGGAGGGGGAGAAGATGAGGAGAGGAGGAAGAGAAGAGGGGCTGATCAAAAGAGTCGTGGCAGGTGGAGGCGTAAAGCTTTCTCTGCATCCTGAAGCAGACTAAGTTCAGACCGCGGTCACGTTTACAAAAACCTATGAATAAAGTTAATTAAACTCCTCTGGTTGT
>NC_046981.1:1984027-2039027 GCF_009769545.1 Cyclopterus lumpus
CCTCCCAGCCTCATCACGCACTACATCATCCTCTCCTCACTTCATCTCTGTTTTTTTTTCCTCTTTCTCTCCGTCTGTCACACACACACACACACACACACTCTCACTCTCACACACACACTCACTCACACACACACACTCACACACACACACTCACTCTCACACACACACACTCACTCACACACACTCACACACACTCATCTTTCTCTTTCTGACAAGTCTGAGTGTCAATATTGCTTTTCTGAGTGCGTGGCAGAGTGAACATAAATCCTCCCGAGTGTAAAAAACACTTTGACTGTTAAGACTGTTGCACCCTGAGCTTTGAACAACAACAACAACAACAACAACAGCTTGACCCCCCCTCCCCCCCCCAACTTCCCTCAAAAGGCCAAGAGCAATTTGTAAAAATAAAACCCAACATGGCGTCTCCTCCTTCTCCAGAGGAACACTAGGGGGCGCTGTCATAATCACACAACAGAAAGACAATCGTGCCCCCCCCCCCCCCCCCAGTACTTGCTCCTGTATAATGATGTTTAGAGGTCTCACTCACTTTCCAGTGTTAATTTGTGCTGGTGACAGTCTGTTTTTAATTGTTCTCTGAGGATTGATATTATTATTATTATTATTATTATTATTATCACCATGACCACAGCTCTCACTGACTGCAGCCGTCATGGCGGTATAACATTTAAAAAAATGTTCGTGTAGTTTAGGCATCTTGTTTTATTTGGAATTTTATTTTATTATTATTATATATATATATATATATATATATATATATATATATAAAAAAAATTATATTATAAATATTTTCTGTTTTCTTTTTTTTGGGGGGGGGTTCTTTTTTTTTTTCTTAAAGAAAAATAACTAATAATAATTTTTTTTTTTAAAAAAGGTGTTACTAATGATGCACGGTTTGTAATGGAGTTGAGAGGAGTCGACACGAGCGTAGATGTTCAATGCTGCACACATGCTACCATGGGGGGGAGGAGCTTAGTTCAATGCTGCACACATGCTACCATGGGGGGGAGGAGCTTAGTTCAATGCTGCACACATGCTACCATGGGGGGGAGGAGCTTAGTTCAACGCTGCACACATGCTACCATGGGGGGGAGGAGCTTAGTTCAATGCTGCACACATGCTACCATGGGGGGGAGGAGCTTAGTTCAATGCTGCACACATGCTACAATGGGGGGAAGGAGCTTAGTTCAATGCTGCACACATGCTACCATGGGGGGGAGGAGCTTAGTTCAATGCTGCACACATGCTACAATGGGGGGGAGGAGCTTAGTTCAATGCTGCACACATGCTACAATGGGGGGGAGGAGCTTAGTTCAATGCTGCACACATGCTACAATGGGGGGGAGGAGCTTAGTTCAACGCTGCACACATGCTACCGTGGGGTGGGGGGGGGGGGGGGGGGGGTCTGACCAGACACAATGATGTCAATGCATGGGCGAAGAGTACATCATCTTATAGGAAGTCAAATGTAATATCGACACAAAATATACATCACGGAAATAAATACATCTAAGGAAAGAAAAAACACACACAAAAAAAAATGAAATTGAAGAAAAAAAAGTTAAATAAAATTATAGCTAATATATTGTGTTCGGCTAGTCTGCTTTTTTTTCTTTTTTTTGTTGTAAAGATATTTTTTGTTTGTTTTGGAGAATGATATACAATTTGTGTATATTTTCATAAATAAAGTATGCACTGATATGTTATTACAAATTCTATACTGCTTTTACAAAAAAAAGTGTTTGTTATTGTACCAAAGTATCCATTGGTCCCCCCCCCCCCCCCCCTTTGCGTATGTTTTACCGTATTTTATATATTAAATAGACAAGTTGACCTACACGAACGTTTGGCTGTCTTTTCTTGCACCGCCGCGTTAC
The DNA here is from genome assembly GCF_009769545.1 of Cyclopterus lumpus. Classification (NCBI taxonomy): domain Eukaryota; kingdom Metazoa; phylum Chordata; class Actinopteri; order Perciformes; family Cyclopteridae; genus Cyclopterus; species Cyclopterus lumpus. Next base: position 1,985,926 of record NC_046981.1, read on the forward strand.
CGCCACCAGAGGGCGCAGTTAGCATCTCGTATTGCAGGACCACGCTGCAGGTGAGTGGAGACTTTATCTGCATTTTAATACATGAATATTATGCATTAATTATGTATTTCTATCCTTTAAATTCATATCTAAAGTATTATATACATATATATATAAATAACACTTCAATTAACGAGACATAGGGGGACGTTATTTAGAATTTAATTGGATATTAAATGGTGACCAATTAGCAACCAGAAACATAACAACGTGAGTCACTTTTAATAGAGATTATTGATAAAGAACATTTACGAGCTCGTTCATTGAGCCGCTTTGAATGCAGATCAATAAGTAGAAGAATCCAAAATACACTCTTCAAGGTCAAAGGAGGTCAAAGGTCTAAGAATCTATATTTCTGTTCACACAATCAATCAAGTTGATTTCAAAGTGCGTTACATCTTAATGATGTACTTTTGAGTACTTTTTTCAAAATAAAGTGTCACTGCTCACCGATTTTCTGCAGAGTGAATTTAATAATAGACCAAAAAGAAGAAGGCGTGCATGATGACTTCCTTCTCTGAGGAAGTTGTTTCCTGTTAAAAGTCATGTAACAAATACTTTAATGTTCTCACAACGTAACGTTCTCATGAGTGTGAGACAATAGAGTGTGTGTAAAACACTCTATTGTCTCACACTCATGAGACAATAGAGTGTGTGTAAAACACTCTATTGTCTCACACTCATGAGACAATAGAGTGTGTGTAAAACACTCTATTGTCTCACACTCATGAGACAATAGAGTGTGTGTAAAACACTCTATTGTCTTCCTTAACTCCATATTTACATATTAAAAAGGATCAAATTACTAGTGTGACTGTTTCTGCTGGTACGTAATGTTAGAAGTAGTAGTAATGTTAGAAGTAGTAGTAATAGTAGTAGTATTATTAGTAGTAGTATTACAATAAGTAGTATTAGTAGTATTGTAAGTATTAGTAGTAATATTATAACTAGTAGTAGTATTAGTAGTATAATAAGTATTATTATTATTATTATTATTATTATTATTATTATTATTATTAGTGACACACCCAGACGTCAACTGGTGTGTCCCCAGCAGCCGTTGGGCTCACGTCACACACACGCACACACACATCACACACGCACGGCACACACACACACACACATCACACACGCACACACACACACATGTCACGCACACACACACGTCACACACACATCACACACGCACGGCACGCGCACACACACGTCACAAACACACACACGCGCACACACACACGTCACACACGCACGCACACACACACACGTCACACGCGCACACACAAACACGCACACACACACACGTCACACACACACACGTCACACACGCACACACACGTCACACACACACGCACACACACACGTCACACACGCACACACACACGTCACACACACACACGCACACACACACGTCACACACGCACACACACACGTCACACACGCACACACACGCACACACACGCGCACACACACACGTCACACACGCACACACACACGTCACACACACACACACGTCACACACGCACACACGCACACACACACGTCACACGCACGCACACACACACGTCACACACACACACACGTCACACACACACACACGCACACGTCACACGCACACACACACGTCACACACGCACACACACACGCACACACACACGTCACACACACACACACACGTCACACGCACACACACACGTCACACACACACACGTCACACGCACACACACACGTCACACACGCACACACACGTCACACACGCACACACACGTCACACACACACGTCACACGCACACACACACGTCGCACACACACACACGCACACACACACACACACACACGTCACACGCACACACACACGTCACACACGCACACACACGTCACACACGCACACACACACGTCACACACACACACTCTTCTGGCTCAACAGGCCTCTAATAATAGCCGTGTCATCTTTCTTCCTGCCGCTGAGTGATGGAAGCAGACATTTCTCTCCTTCTTGTCTCACGATGACTCCCATCAGGCGACGGCACCCGAGGGCCCCGAGCACCCGGGGGTGCTGTCGAACAGCTCATAAACATGTGGGTGAGAATGTAAAGTTTACTTTTCAACACTTGAAGATCTTAGTTAACCTGTCTTCATACAACAGCCATGAAGTTGTTCCCTCAGTCCTAAGTTGTTCTTATGGAACATGGGGCTTATGGAACGTTGTGCTGAGGGAACATGGAGCTTAGGGAACACTGTGCTGAGGGAACATGGTGCTGAGGGAACATGGGGCTTAGGGAACACTGTGCTGAGGGAACATGGTGCTGAGGGAACATGGGGCTTAGGGAACATGGGGCTTATTGAACGTTGTGTTGAGGGAACATGGAGCTTAGGGAACATTGTGCTGAGGGAACATGGTGCTGAGGGAACATGGGGCTTAGGGAACATGGGGCTTATGGAACATGGTGCTTATTGAACACTGTGCTGAGGGAACATGGTGCTTATGGAACATGGTGCTTATGGAACGTTGTGCTGAGGGAACATGGAGCTTAGGGAACACTGTGCTGAGGGAACATGGTGCTGAGGGAACATGGGGCTTAGGGAACATGGGGCTTATTGAACGTTGTGTTGAGGGAACATGGAGCTTAGGGAACATTGTGCTGAGGGAACATGGTGCTGAGGGAACATGGGGCTTAGGGAACATGGGGCTTATGGAACATGGTGCTTATTGAACACTGTGCTGAGGGAACATGGTGCTTATGGAACATGGTGCTTATGGAACGTTGTGCTGAGGGAACATGGAGCTTAGGGAACACTGTGCTGAGGGAACATGGTGCTGAGGGAACATTGTGCTGAGGGAACATGGTGCTGAGGGAACATGGGGCTTAGGGAACATGGGGCTTATTGAACGTTGTGTTGAGGGAATATGGAGCTTAGGGAACATTGTGCTGAGGGAACATGGTGCTGAGGGAACATGGTGCTGAGGGAACATGGGGCTTAGGGAACATGGGGCTTATGGAACATGGTGCTTATTGAACACTGTGCTGAGGGAACATGGTGCTTATGGAACATGGTGCTTATGGAACATTGTGCTGAGGGAACATGGTGCTTAGGGAACATGGGGCTTAGGGAACATGGGGCTTATGGAACGTTGTGCTGAGGGAACATGGAGCTTAGGGAACACTGTGCTTATGGAACATGGTGCTTATGGAACATGGTGCTTATGGAACGTTGTGCTGAGGGAACATGGAGCTTAGGGAACATGGAGCTTAGGGAACATTGTGCTGAGGGAACATGGAGCTTAGGGAACATTGTGCTGAGGGAACATGGAGCTTAGGGAACATGGAGCTTAGGGAACATTGTGCTGAGGGAACATGGTGCTGAGGGAACATGGGGCTTAGGGAACATGGGGCTTATGGAACATGGTGCTTATTGAACACTGTGCTGAGGGAACATGGTGCTTAGGGAACATGGGGCTTATGGAACGTTGTGCTGAGGGAACATGGAGCTTAGGGAACACTGTGCTTATGGAACATGGTGCTTATGGAACGTTGTGCTGAGGGAACATGGAGCTTAGGGAACATTGTGCTGAGGGAACATGGAGCTTAGGGAACATTGTGCTGAGGGAACATGGTGCTGAGGGAACATGGGGCTTAGGGAACATGGGGCTTATGGAACATGGTGCTTATTGAACACTGTGCTGAGGGAACATGGTGCTTATGGAACATGGTGCTTATGGAACATTGTGTACCTTTTTGTGTACCCTCAACCTTTTGTAAATAAAAAAACATTCAAGGGAGAAAAGGTAAACAATGTTTAACTAAAGTATTGTTGTGTAACCACTTTAATAACACAAGATATAAAATGGAAGTCTGTTAACATTTCTATTATTTCTCATATGAGGGATGTGCAGTGATTGAATTGGTCCTATTTTAATATTTGTATTTTCTATGTTGTGAATGTGATTTGTGGTTGCCGAGAGACAGAGGTGTGTGTGTGTGTGTGTGTGTGTGTGTGTGTGTGTGTGTGTGTGTGTGTGTGTGTGTGTGTGTGTGTGTGTGTGTGTGTGTGTGTGTGTGTGTGTGTGTGTGTGTGTGTGTGTGTGTGTGTGTGTGTGTGTGTGTGTGTGTGGTTGATTGTATGTGAGTCATCGTCTTCCTCTTGGGGGCGTGGCCTGACTACCAGAGCACATCTAACTTCATTTACACTCCCTGATTAGATTACTGTGGGCATCTGCCGGCCAACACACACCCATCCAGGAACCAGTAATCCATCTAATCTGGGACCATTCAAGTGGTTCTGAGCAGCCACGCCCACATCCTGCTCTGTGTTGTCTCTCTTTCTCTCTCTCTTTCCCTCTCTCTCTCTGTCTTTCCCTCTCTCTCTCTCTCTTTCCCCCCCCCCTCTCTCTCTCCCTCCCTCTCTCTCTCTCTCTCCCCACCCTCTCTCTCTCTCTCTCCCTCCCTCTCTCTCTCTCTCTCTCTCCCCCCCCCCTCTCCCTCTCTCTCTCCCTCCCTCCCTCTCTCTCTCTCTCTCCCCCTCTCTCTCCCCCCCCCCCCTCTCTCTCTCTCTCTCCCTCTCTCTCCCCCCCTCTCTCTCTCTCCCCCTCTCTCTCTTGATTTTGCACCTTGTTGTCCTTTTATTTCTGGTTTGGTATCTCATGTTCTTCTTCAGGTGTTGTGTGGGAGGACGTGTGTGTCCTTTCCATCTCCTTGTTGTAGTTGTGTGGTTGTGTGGTTGTATAGTTGTGTAGTTGTTACTTAATCCCACACGTCTGTGTAATTGATTCCTGGCTGCGTCCCTCATACTCTAAATGATGTCATCAGAAATGCATCAAATGGAAATGTTCCCTTTGTGGAGCGCTTTAATCTCATGAGAACCTTTAAGGTTCTTTTAAGTGATGAAATGAAGGTTACAGCTCCGCTGTGAACCTCTAGATTTATACTGGTTTCTGTAATATAATATTAGCCTGGTCTCATTTTCCCCACTCTGGTTCTGCCTTAATGGTTTCAAACCAGCAGAGGAGCGTCGGTCTCTGGGCAGAAACCGAGTCACCAAAGGACTCCTTTTATCTTTAGATCAGATGATCCCATGTTTCTAATAGTCTATATACGTCACATCGATGAGCCGGTATTAAAAAGCAGATGACTGTGAGCTGGAGCATCCAGGTCACGACCTTTCGACGCTTCTGTTCTCATCCAGGATTATATTATCGTTCTGGACCGCCAACCAGCTGTCAGCCGGTTGCACCGCGCGGCGCAACCGGCTGACAGCTGGTTGGCGGCTTGGCGATGGCGACCTTCAGCTCTGTGACGCAGACGCATTTGTTTTCTTCGTGCTCGGAGAACGTCGGTTAGTTTGTACCTCTCGGACGCATCGGGGTCACCTTTCAGACCGATGACCCAACGGGAGGAAACAAAGGTCCAGACCTCCGTTCCTACATCTCCAAAAGGCCTTTTTATTTGCTTTAGTACTATATTAGTAACTTGGTCTGAACATCTTGTTTCTGCTGTTACGTCTCTGTTACCAGAACCTGATCCTGGACCTGGACCTGCCTGACTGCATCGACATCTTAATGGCAGATTCACTGCTAATATTCAACTCATATTCCTGGTCCCGGCCAGTTAAACCCTCCAGCTGAATGTGACCAGTTGAACTTTTCTCTCTCAGCTCATTTCGTGCCCTTTTCTGAGATAATGGAGGTCTAAAGTGGGAGGAGCCATTGGAGACACCAATGACATCCGGGGTGAATCAATGGGGCCGAGGGCCGGCAGATGGCTGTCAGAGCACACACACACACACACACACACACACACACACACACACACTTCCTCAGAGAGGTTTACTCTCCTAATGGCCTCTTACAACCCCCCCAGGACTCCATTGGTCATGGCTGGACCGGTGCATCATGGAGATACCCTGCACATCCAACGCAGCATTTTAAGTGCAGTTCATTACAATGAGAAAGGAGGTCATAAACTAATCAATGGAGGTCTTGGGGAGCACAACATTAAGACTTGAGGACGTGTGGAGGACATAATTCTAATATTACGTCTGTTCCTCTTTTGGTGAAGGTCCGGTGCTCACGTTCAGGTATATCTGCGCGTGTTCACGCCTGCTTGTGATTGGCCGACAGCGTGTCCCAGCTACAAACTGACGAATGCCTCATTAGTGGCGGTGCCAGTTTCTGTGGTAAACCGGAGCTCGTTAGTGGAAACCTGGCAACCGGTGACCACGCGTCGCTTCGACCCTCCGTCACGCTGCCAAGAAACAACCCAGTTAATGGGACACGCCCACTGGTGCCAAATGTCTTCCAATGGGAGCTCAGTGCCAACTTCCAGATCCACAAACACTTGTTTACTTCTAAATAGCAGGTCGCCTTGATGCCCGTGCAGGTTTATTAGCTGAAGCCAAATAAACGGTGCTGGTTGGAGGGGGGTTCTTTATTTAAATGTATTTCATTGAACGGTGTACATTGTGCTTAACGAGTCTTTAGTTGCTCTTCCAGCAGATGGAGGACGGCTCTGTTGACCAGAACTCGGCTTCCTTCCTCTCATTGGACAGATTTGGGCGGCGGAGCAGGAGAGCGCCGCTGAAATAGCCGCCATTGTTCAGAATGCGGACTAATGACGGGCGGACAAAGAGAAGGAGGGGGGGGGGGGGGGGGGGGGGCACACATTGTTCCGTCTCTCGGAATCTTTCCTTGGCTGTGTCATGGGATGGCTGTTTGCTTGTTGAGGGCCCCGGTACACACACACACACACACACACGTACACACACACACGCACACACACACACACACACACACGTACACACACACACACACACACGCACACACACACACACGTACACACACACGCACACGCACACACACGTACACACACACACACACACACACACAAACGTACACACACACACACAAACGTACACACACACACACAAACGTACACACACGCACACACACACGTACACACACGCACACACACACATATACACACACACACACACACGTACACACACACAAACACACACACAAACGTGTACACACACACACACGTACACACGCACACACACACGTACACACGCACACACACAAACGTACGCACACGCACACACACACGCACGCACACACACACGCACACACACACACAAATGTACACACACACGATCATACATAAACGTACACATGCACACAAACACACACATAAACGTGTACACACACGTGTACACACGCACACATAAACGTACGCACACACACAAACACACATAAACGTGTACACACACACACACACACAGGTTTCTTCTGGTTGTTTGTGTTACATAACAGAGTTTTACACTCCGGCGAAAGCTTCCTGGTAATTTGTCCACGAAGGTGTACACAATGTGAATTGCACAACTTCCCCGGGTTCCACTTTATTTCATAAATGTTTTCCTCGTAAGAACGTTAAACTCAGTTAATATGAATTGATTATTGTTGTGTTCCTGGATATTTAATTCTCCATACATGTTGGATGGCTTGCTTACCTGAACACGTCTCTATTTCACGTACAATCTGAAATTTAATTATTCTCTCCGGGACACTGAGGCAGATTATTAGGATACGACGGACCTGTAAAATATTGTGTTACCTGTGACATTAAAGATCTTATGTAAGATTGTACGAATTAATATGGCCAACACACTTTATAAAGGATGCCAATACCAGAAATATTAACAGTTTTATTACGTCCAGTTTCCGTCATCTCAAAGTCCATCTAACAGTCTGTGGTGAACAAAAGCTGAAGAGATTTTAACATATAAATATAAAACCTCTGATGAATTTAGAAGCTTTTGCACGTCTTAATAAACGAGCCTGAATGAGACGACTGGACGTGAGGTCATGTGACCGTGGAGGACTTCCTCTACAGCAGGACCATCGTTTTTTCCACTTACGGCCGTTGCAATTACACATAAAAGTGATCATAAAAAAATCACATCATAAAAGTGAAGAATATCCTGCTGAATAAAATGTGTAAGTTTCGTTAACGTTTGTTAGACACAGACTTTATTCTCTGTAAAAATCCAAAAAGCCAACATTGGCTATTTTTTTAGAAGAAAACCTCAGCGTGCCGATGACTTCCTGGTTTAAAGATCCGCCCCCTCCAGGTGGAACACGTCGGTTACACCCACTTGTGTTTCAGGTGCGCCGTGCGAGCAAAGAAGAAACATCAATAAGACTCGGAGCACGTCATGAATCTACCGTTTTATTATGGACTGTAAATGTACCGTACATGAAAGTAAAAAGCCAACTCTACACGTGTGAAGCATGCACAGATGGGTCGATTATCGGCCAATGAACAGCTGTGGAACAGCAGCGCTACAAGGAGTTCCCCTTCTGGGCTCATTGATTTGCATCAGTCAGTAAAATCGGATCAGGCTAGCGATCAATAACGCTTTGACTTTGGAATGACTGGTTCTTTGTTCATGCTGTTCCCTCCTGCAGATACAATCCTGCGTTACATGCACACATAAAGAGTTTGAACCAGCAGGACAGACGGAAATAAATTGTTGATGAAATATGTCGGATTAAGGAAACGAGTGCTCGGCATCGTGAGAGACAGAATTGGCACGTTGGTGGTTGAGCGACTTTGGCTTTCGTAGTGAACGCGTCATACGGACGACGTCGTGTTCCCCGACTGAAACTACGTCTAAAAGTTACGTCTAAAATTGTTAAAGGTCAAACTTGGCGCTACTTTTCACACCGGTTCCTCCCCGGAGGACCAGGATTCCCCCTCAACGTCAGACTCGTCAGAGCGAACAAACTCCGCCTCCACAACATTGCGACGCACCACCTGCTTCACCTCCGGACGCTCCTGCTCCTTCTTGGCGTTCGGGGCTTTGGATGAGTCCATCGTCTCTGCCCTGGAGTTTACCACATTCTCTGAATTCCCCCAAACTAAATTCTGATTGGTTTGCCCCGCTGCTTCGTTACGGGCCTCATCGGGCCGATAGGCGGCACCGGTCTCCCAGATGTCATCCGTTAAGCCAGAGGTAAAGAAACCGTGGAGGTTGTCTTTGCCGTTTGTGTTCACCAATTCGGCCACAAAGATGTCGTTTCCATCAGGCGCACTGCCGGGGGAAACCTCCGGGGTCTCCTTCCGTGTCATGACGCCCTCATTGGAGCCGCCGTCGCCGTCGTTCTGATAACTTTCAGCTGATTCCAGCACATTAGTCCATTTTTCATAATCTTCACTCTGATCTCTGAATTCAAAGTCCTCACTTGGGTTCTCTAGGACTTCCCACTCAGCGGTTTCTGGAGTTTCTGGAAACTTGCGGTCTGCGACATCCTCAACGAGATGTCCTAGAGATGCACTCGATGCTTCCTCTTTCCCCTGCGCGGGGGCAGCCGCCCCCTGGAGGCCTTCCTGGTCCGCTGAGACCTGCAACACAGAGTTTGGATCCTCTGAGTTGTTGATTTCTTCCATATCGGACCTGCTGATGAAGTCAGCGAAGCGAGAGGGATCTTCTGTGGCATCGGCGTGTGTCACCGTGGACGCATTGTGCTCCTCCTCCTCTCTTTCCTCTGGAGCATCTGTCGCCACCTGATCTTTATGATGCACCTCCTCATACGCCAGAGTGTCTGCTTGAGGCTCCGCCACCGACGATTCATGCAGGTTCTCGTAAGGTCGATCTGTAACTGGACTGGAAGATGAAAGTGACTCTGCACGGGAATGCATCCCAGCCTCTTCTGGCTCTGCCTTCTCCTCGACGGACTTGCCCTGCAGATGCAGCGTCTCCTCGCTCGCGCTCCCCCGCCGCTGTGCAAAGTGAGCGCTGTAGCTGTCCGTGGCTAAGTTCTCTAACTCCTGCTCCACAAGTCGGTCCGTCTCCAGCTCCACGTCGTTGCACATATTCGTGGGTTCGGTAAGTTCTTCAGTTTCTCCATCCGATTGTCCGTCACTGAGCTCTCCGATCATTCCTTGTGCGTTGCCCAGTGCGGCCTGCTCACTTCCAGTCTGACCATGACCAGCAGCCCTGTTCTCCATGTGAGTATACCCCAGATTATACTCCTCATCCAGCGCTTCGCCTTCAACTTCTTCGCACAGATCTTCCATCGTTCCAAATCTCTTCGACTTGCCTTCGCTCCACATCCCCGTCTCTCCGAACTTCTTCTCCTGATCACCCTCGCTGGAGTCGCTCTCGTCCACGTGCGACGCCTGAGTGTTGGCGTCGGCCTCGTCGCTCTTGTATCGGATCAGAGGCCGAGTGTCGGCGAGCGTGTTATCCTGAGCGTAGCTGTCGCCCTCCAGCTCGGTCCTCCACGACACGGACACATTTTGAGAATCCTGGTCGTCGTCGTCTTCTTCGCTGTCGGGGGAAAGTGGGCGCTCTTGGTCTAGAGCGACACGTCGTCCATCGTCATCTACGAGTGTGGCCGTCACGAAAGAAGCCTCGTTGTTGTCTGGATGAGCACCTAAATCAGACCTACTTTCTCTCTCTTCATGCTTTTGATCTCTGGCGGATATATCTTCCTCTGGTTCAGCGTGTTGTCCTTTTTCTTCGTCCTTTTTGATGCCTTCTTCCGTCTTCTTTTTCCTCTCGATTACACTATCCCATGTGTCCATCTCTTCTCCATCCGTGTACAACTTATCCTCAACATCCATCTCATTGGTTCCCACGACAGAAGAGCTCATTTCTTGCCTCGTCTCGGCTGCCTCCTCCTTCAAGATGTTTTCATCGGGGTTGAAGTCTGTCACTTTGTGGATCAAGCTCTCTTCAGACACTGGTTTACTTGTCCTGGAATCAAAGTTTGGATCAAATCCCACCTCTGTTCCAGAATCTGACGGTTCCTCTTGCACTTGCTCTATTTCTTCGCCTATGAACTCTTTCTCTGGACGCGCATCCATTGGCGCATGCAGCTCCTGCTTATCTTCTCTTCCCACCGATTCTTCAAAAGGGACTTCCACATCGGACTCATCTGAGAACCCACAGGGCTCCTCTGTCATTCTGACACAGTATGGCGTCAGGTGGGCTGTTGTAAACTGATGCTGACTCATTTTATCGCTGACGGGTGGCTCAGTGCTGAGGCCGGACTCAACCTGAGAACTGACCCCCGACTGGAGGACTGGTCCGTCCTGTGTCGGGTCCACACCAACACGGTTCCGGTCCTCTTCGCAGCCGTTGTCCCCTGATGTTGTTTCGGCCTCCTGCTCATTGGGAGGCGATAGAGGCTCAGCATGGGTGACTTTCTCCTGAACCTCCTGGGGTCTGAAACTTTCCACGGCTCCATCCTGCAGTATTTTGGGATAAGGGATTTCCCGTGTCGCTGACTTTGTTGTGTCGGGGTTCGAGGAAATCTTTGCGACAGGGTTTCTGGTCCCGGTCGGCGATGCCGTCATCGCTGTTGGTCGTCTTCCTGCGAAGCCGCGGACAGATGAGAGGGAAGTGGTCCTGTGGCCGGCGGACAGCTGGGTCCGGTAATTCCTTTGAACACCCCGAGGACTGAACACTGCATCTGTGGAGGACAAGAGCAGAGCTCATGAATACACAATGAACTGAGCTACTGTCATAATAAGGACTTGCATTGGTTGTCTCTTGAATTCAAACCAATTCGCAGATCACAATTCTGGCCAAAAAGATGCCAAATCGTAGATATTTAATATGTCCACACAGCTTTGACTAGTATTTAAAATGATCATAGTACTCCTCACGTACTGCCTTCCCAAAGCATTGTTGAAATGCATGTTCTCAATGGAAGCTGGACACTAATGGGGAGATATTGATCGACATGTCCTTTCTCCGTTGTCTAAGTTACCAGAAAGCAAAGCCATGCGGCTCAATGGCCTTTGGGGACTGCCTGTCTTTGGTGGCTCGCATTACAGGACCCAAAGGGCCTACGCCCACACACACACACACACACACACACACACACACACACACACACACACACACACACACCCCCACGCCCACGCGCGCACACACGCACAGTTTGACTAATGCGATTACAAACCGTATCAACCATGTTCCCCACTCTGAGGGGCTTTTAGAGAGACTGAAATGATACTCGTACAAAGCAGAGTGGGGTTAAGGAGAGGATTTATGTGGCCTATTGAGGCGCTGTACACTGCTCATGTATTAATACTCTTTACTTTAATTACCTGTGGTGGAAATGCCTCTGGGCTGATCTGACAAGGGGACGCCTCCCCCGAGGCCTTCGATGTCCAGCAAAGCTCTGTGAGGACGGACAACAAGAGGAGCCGGTTACACTCTGAAGAACACACGGAACGTGAACACGGTGATGTTCAGTGTGTTCACACGTGATGCTGCACGAGCCATTGAGGAACCATTGAGGAGCCATTGAGGAGCCATTGAGGAGCCATTGAGGAACCATTGAGGAGCCATTGAGGAGCCATTGAGGAGCCATTGAGGAGCCATTGAGGAACTATTAAGGAACCATTTAGGAGCCATTGAGGAACCATTTAGGAGCCATTGAGGAGCCATTGAGGAGCCATTGAGGAACTATTAAAGAACCATTTAGGAACCATTGAGGAACCATTGACGAGCCATTAAGGAACTATTTAGGAACCATTGAAGAGCCATATGCACGCCACTGTCAGTGTTTCAGGTGCACCGTGCACATGCTAGACATGCAGCGAATTATATATATATATATATATATATATATATATATATATATATATATATATATATATATATAATTCGCTGCATGTTTAGCTGTTTTTTATTTATTTATTTTGAAACAGTCCCATCATGTGTAAGGAATGACATTGTGTGTCCTCTAGCCCCCCCCCCCCCCCCCCCCCCCCCCCCTCTGCTGTTATTCTAGACTCCCATAGCTCATAAATTGGGAGACTCAGGGTCAATACTTTGAGGAGGGGGGGGGGCCTCTACAGACCTTCAACCAGGAGGCTGTTGTCCGTCAGCTGGTACAACCGAGCAGCAGCATTAGGATGCGTTAAACTTATTATTTATCTGCTGATTATTTTTATTTCAGCTTGTTAATTACAAAATGGCTCAAAATGGCAATTTCCTGTTTTTTTAAATGACTTTCTTCGTTCCGCCGACAATCCAAACCTCAAAATAATATCAGTCTGATCACTTGGAGCAAATTTCCCTCGGGGACAATTAAGTATATTTTATAGTATCTTAAATAGGTTGAGGAAAAGCTGCAAATCCCCTCAGTTTAAGCATTTAAGCAGTCTGAAACACATGATTAGTCATCTGTGTGTGTGTGTGTGTGTGTGTGTGTGTGTGTGTGTGTGTGTGTGAATTCATGCAACATGACAGAGTTTGTATGAAATAACTTAAATTCGTAGAAGTGCAGTATAATGTTCCTCTTTAGTAAGATATGATGCAATACCGTGTGTGTCACTGTGGGTAAAATATTGCAATATCTAACACAATAATCACACGTTCTTGTTTGTGTTGACCTAAATATAAACAACTTGAATGTCTAGTCTTTATGCTAAGCTAGGCTAATTGTGTCCATAGTTATTACATTATCATTGTAAATGTACAAGGGGGCAGAGACACGCAATGCATGCTGGGATGCCTTGACCCTGGCATTGTGGTGAAGGTCTTCATGTTAGCCGCCGTGCTCGCTGTGTACCTGTACGCGGCCACCTCCAGGCCCAGAGACGCCTTGTGCTGCAGCAGGCCCTGGTTCTCCAGAACCAGGTGGTCCACCTGCCGGCCCAGCTCCTCTTTCTGCTCCTCCAGGCCGTCCGAGTGCTCCTGCCAAAACAGGAAGTGACACAGGAAAAGGAAGCGGTTTGAAACCTCATTTTAAAAAGAGAGAAGCTACGAGGGCATTCTCACGGGTAAAAATAAACGTCCTTTGTGTTCCTCATCGTCGATCAAGGGAACGCCATCTCGATGTTAACGGATCTGTTTTTCAGAACATGAGTTATGCTGCTTTAATAGTGGAACGTTAACCCTTTGGGTTATTATTAGACCTGCAAATGAGAAAGGGGGTCCAGGACCACAGAATGCTTCATGTGGTCCTGTGACCCAGAACTAATCCCCCCCCCCCCCCCTCCCACAGTCCCTTTCAGACCAATGTTTTCATTCCATTACAATATTAAATCAGCATAGTGAAGGAGAAAAGCCCCCGGGCTCACAAATGCTCCTTAAAGGCCTTCAGAGGGACAACTGGCTCATTACCAAAGGCCCAGATGAGATATATATATATACATATATATGTGTATAAACATATATATATATATATATATATATATATATATATATATATGTGTATAAACATATTCCTGAGGTTTGTCACTTCATTATTTTAGACTGCTTCAACGAAGACATCAAACACATTGAGAGACCGCACCCTTCATGAGCGACAGCCAATGATATATATATATATATATATATATATACTGTGTGTATATATATATATATATATATACACATATATATATATATACACACACATAAATAGTATATTGTAATGCTGAAATTAATCAATAATCAATTTAAGGTCTCTTATTAAATAATTCTGATTAGTTCTGACGAGCAACATTTATCTATATAATTCATGTCCTGAACAGGTGTTGGTGTCATGGTTAAAGACTGGAGCCACGGCTCCATTGAGGGTCTGTTTCCAGGTGCAGTGAGGAGGACCTGACTCCTGGAGGAGCCTCTCTCACCTGGAGGTGCAGGATCTCCTGGCTGTGCCGGTCTCCCTGCTGGGCTGCAGTCGTCTCCAGGTGCCGCCTGGCGGCCTGAGCCGACTCCCTCTCCTTCTCCAGGGCCCGGAGCTTCAGCTGGCTCTCGCTCTTCTCCTGACCCACTTGGGCCAAGTGGGTCCTGGCCCGGTGGAGTGACTCCTCCAGCCGGTCTAAGTGCCCCTGATGGGCCTCAGCTGCCTCCTGCCAGGCCCTGGTGGCCCTCTGGGAGTACTCCTGCCCCAGCTGTTGGAGGTCTGCTGTCTGGTAGCCCCTTTGAGCCAACGTGGGTGCCACCGCGGCTCTGGACCGGCTCGCCGCGGCCTCCAAGTGGGCCACGTCTTCGTGATGGGTTCGGATCAGGCGCCTCACCTGGTTCTCCAGCTGACCGACCTGCTCCCTCAGCCAGACCTGCGCCCGCTGCTCCTCCTCCAGCTCCTTCCTGCTTTGCTCCAGCTTCCCCTCGGCCTCGGCCTGGGCCCGAGCCTCCCTCCGCCTCTGCTCCTCCAGGGCTCGCAGCTCCTCGGCCACCCTGCCGGCCTCCACCTCCGCGTGGACCCTGTCCCCCCAGGCGGCGTCCACCTCCAGCCGGGCCCGCCGCAGCTCTTCCTCCAGGCCCTCCCTCCACCTCCGCCCCGACGCCCCGCGGCTGCTGCTCCTCAGGCCTCGGATCTCTCCGGAGAGCAGCGCGTTCTCCTCCTCCAGGAGTTGGACTCGGCCCAGGTAGGTCTCCAGGCGTCGGTTCAGGTTCAGCATCTGGTGCTTCTCCTCCCCGGGGGGGCCGTGGTGGAAGGACGTACGCACGCTCCGGAGCTCCATGGCAGAGCTGGGAAACAGAGAGGATTTTGGGGGAAAGGGAGGCCTCGCTGGGTCAGCGTGAGGAGCGAGAGAGTGGGGGAGTTCCTCCGAGGCTTCCCTTTCATAGCGGAGGGGAGGAGGGATGGAAGAGGGAGGAGACTGAGGGGATTAGGAAGGATGGAGAGGGAGAGAGGAAAGGAAAGGGGCGGAGTAGGAGGGCTGGCAGAGAGGGAGAGCGAGGCGGTGATGTAATCTCCAACGTTAACCCTTTCACCACTGGAGGAGAAAGAGCCAGATAGAAGGAAACCTGGAGGTTCAGGATGCTGAACAATCACAACCAGACCGGTGTGCACTCGGGGACCTCCTCACCCGTCTACTGTCGAGGTCACAGGAAGGCGACACGTGTCCTTAAATAACTGTGAACCGGTCTTTGGACTCATTTCAGGAACCTGTGTGAACAACCTCTGCAGGGAGAAATAAAGCTCCGTTGTGTACGAATGCAATGAGTCATCAAGAACCCGGTAAATATAGAAATGAAGAAGACGGAGTGTGTTTAGGGAAAGTCGGTTAATGATTGACCTCTCCCTCTGACGTCCACGACCTTATCAACAGCCAACACAGTGTCTGCACAGGTATATATATATATATATATATATATATATATATATATATATATATATATATATATAGTATGTATATGTGTTATCGGCCCTCAGCTTGACCTTCCCATCGCCATCTAGTGGCCGCCTCTCGGCACTGCAGCCTCCTGCCGTGACTCCTCTGACTGCATTTGTTTTAAGGAACTAAAAGGTTGTTACAATGTTACGACCTTATAATCTGTCGTAATAACACATTTATATCAGACTGCTCTCTAAATAACACAAACTATCACAAAGTCTTCTGTGGTTTGGCATTTAGAAAACATTGGGTATATATATATATATATATATTTATAGTGTATATATAAAAGAAACACATCAAACCTGAAATATGTAGTATTATATACTATTATTATTATTATTATATATTATTATTGCTATTATGTATAATTATTATGTATTGTTGTTGTTATTGTTATTATTATTATAATTATTATGTATCTGTTACTCTGCTAAGTACAGAGATGAGTCCTTTATCTGATGCAATTTATACTACATTTATTAATAAAACTATATATTATGAAGCTTTATGCAGAGGGGTTAGTTCACACGGCATTCAGAGACTCATTTATACACATTTATTAATATAAACTATATGTTATGAAGCTTTATGCAGAGGGGTTAGTTCACACAGCATTCAGAGACTCATTTATACACATTTATTAATAAAAACTATATGTTATGAAGCTTTATGCAGAGGGGTTAGTTCACACAGCATCCAGAGACTCATTTATACACATTTATTAATATAAACTATATATTATGAAGCTTTATGCAGAGGGGTTAGTTCACACAGCATTCAGAGACTCATTTATACACATTTATTAATATAAACTATATGTTATGAAGCTTTATGCAGAGGGGTTAGTTCACACAGCATTCAGAGACTCATTTATACACATTTATTAATATAAACTATATATTATGAAGCTTTATGCAGAGGGGTTAGTTCACACAGCATTCAGAGACTCATTTATACACATTTATTAATATAAACTATATGTTATGAAGCTTTATGCAGAGGGGTTAGTTCACACAGCATTCAGAGACTCATTTATACACATTTATTAATATAAACTATATGTTATGAAGCTTTATGCAGAGGGGTTAGTTCACACAGCATTCAGAGACTCATTTATACACATTTATTAATAAAACTATATATTATGAAGCTTTATGCAGAGGGGTTAGTTCACACAGCATTCAGAGACTCATTTATACACATTTATTAATATAAACTATATATTATGAAGGTTTATGCAGAGGGGTTAGTTCACACGGCATTCAGAGACTCATTTATACACATTTATTAATAAAACTATATATTATGAAGCTTTATGCAGAGGGGTTAGTTCACACAGCATTCAGAGACTCATTTATACACATTTATTAATATAAACTATATATTATGAAGGTTTATGCAGAGGGGTTAGTTCACACGGCATTCAGAGACTCATTTATACACATTTATTAATATAAACTATATGTTATGAAGCTTTATGCAGAGGGGTTAGTTCACACAGCATTCAGAGACTCATTTATACACATTTATTAATAAAAACTATATGTTATGAAGCTTTATGCAGAGGGGTTAGTTCACACAGCATCCAGAGACTCATTTATACACATTTATTAATATAAACTATATATTATGAAGCTTTATGCAGAGGGGTTAGTTCACACAGCATTCAGAGACTCATTTATACACATTTATTAATATAAACTATATATTATGAAGGTTTATGCAGAGGGGTTTGTTCACACAGCATTCAGAGACTCATTTATACACATTTATTAATAAAAACTATGTATTATGAAGCTTTATGCAGAGGGGTTAGTTCACACAGCATCCAGAGACTCATTTATACACATTTATTAATATAAACTATATATTATGAAGCTTTATGCAGAGGGGTAATGTATGTCATGAACTGAGTAAGTTTCATTCATTTCTTTATATATATGAGCAATATGAGCAATGGTGAGAACCAGTACCACTCGGTTCTCAGTGTGGTTATTAAGATGCAGACAGAGACATTGCATCATTCTATGTGGTGAGTTATGGTGAGTTAACTATTAGCCTCCGTCCATCACAGGAATATATATTTCCATAACGCGCCGGATTCAGCTTTGAAGTTCACTCTCGACCGGCGACGGATGCAAATCGCTTTCTCAACCAAAAGCAGAAGTCGCCCGCCGGCCTGAGAGGAAGCCAGCACTTCTGTCTGCCAGTCGGTCCGAGCTCCATCGAGCAGGAGCAGCGATGGCCGAGGAGGTCAACTACGCCTCGGTGGTGTTCAAGGCCAACAAGCAAGCTCCACCCAAAGGTCGGTGCACGTTCGTTACCCTTCACACGCGTTCATATGAGGCTTCATGTGGGCTCATAAGAGGCTCCATAAGAGGCTTCATGTGGGTTCATATGAGGCTTCATGTGGGCTCATAAGAGGCTTCATAAGAGGCTTCATGTGAGCCTTCATGTGGGCTCATAAGAGGCTTCATGTGGGTTCATATGAGGCTTCATGTGGGCTCATAAGAGGCTTCATAAGAGGCTTCATGTGAGCCTTCATGTGGGCTCATAAGAGGCTTCATGTGGGTTCATATGAGGCTTCATGTGGGCTCATAAGAGGCTTCATAAGAGGCTTCATGTGAGCCTTCATGTGGGCTCATAAGAGGCTTCATGTGGGTTCATATGAGGCTTCATGTGGGTTCATATGAGGCTTCATGTGGGCTCATAAGAGGCTTCATGTGGGCTCATAAGAGGCTTCATGTGGGTTCATATGAGGCTTCATGTGGGCTCATAAGAGGCTTCATGTGGGTTCATATGAGGCTTCATGTGGGCTCATAAGAGGCTTCATGTGGGTTCATATGAGGCTTCATGCGGGCTCATAAGAGGCTTCATAAGAGGCTTCATGTGAGCCTTCATGTGGGCTCATAAGAGGCTTCATAAGAGGCTTCATGTGAGCCTTCATGTGGGCTCATAAGAGGCTTCATGTGGGTTCATATGAGGCTTCATGTGGGTTCATATGAGGCTTCATGTGGGCTCATAAGAGGCTTCATGTGGGCTCATAAGAGGCTTCATGTGGGTTCATATGAGGCTTCATGTGGGCTCATAAGAGGCTTCATGTGGGTTCATATGAGGCTTCATGTGGGCTCATAAGAGGCTTCATGTGGGTTCATATGAGGCTTCATGCGGGCTCATAAGAGGCTTCATGTGGGTTCATATGAGGCTTCATATCAGGCTTCATGTGGGCTCATAAGAGGCTTCATGTGGGTTCATATGAGGCTTCATATCAGGCTTCATGTGGGCTCATAAGAGGCTTCATGTGGGTTCATATGAGGCTTCATATCAGGCTTCATGTGGGCTCATAAGAGGCTTCATGTGGGCTCATAAGAGGCTTCATGTGGGTTCATATGAGGCTTCATGTGGGCTCATAAGAGGCTTCATAAGAGGCTTCATGTGAGCCTTCATGTGGGCTCATAAGAGGCTTCATGTGGGTTCATATGAGGCTTCATATGAGGCTTCATATGAGGCTTCATATGAGGCTTCATGTGGGCTCATAAGAGGCTTCATGTGGGTTCATATGAGGCTTCATATGAGGCTTCATGTGGGCTCATAAGAGGCTTCATGTGGGTTCATATGAGGCTTCATGTGGGTTCATATGAGGCTTCATGTGGTTTCATATGAGGCTTCATGTGGGCTCATAAGAGGCTTCATGTGGGCTCATAAGAGGCTTCATGTGGTTTCATATGAGGCTTCATGTGGGCTCATAAGAGGCTTCATATGAGGCTTCATGTGGGTTCATATGAGGCTTCATATGAGGCTTCATGTGGGCTCATATGAGGCTTCATAAGAGGCTTCATGTGGGTTCATATGAGGCTTCATAAGAGGCTTCATGTGGGTTCATATGAGGCTTCATATGAGGCTTCATGTGGGCTCATAAGAGGCTTCATATGAGGCTTCATATGGGTTCATATGAGGCTTCATATGAGGCTTCATATGGGTTCATATCAGGCTTCATATGGGTTCATATCAGGCTTCATGTGCACCTGTGTGCTGGTTTATTGTTGTGCAATCCATAGACAGGTGAACATTTACAGGCCCCGAAATGCCGAGAGAGAGAACCAGCAGCACACTGTTTTAAACTGGTGGACCAGTAAACCCAACACACACACACACACACACACACACACACACACACACATACAATTAAAATATAGATGCACAGTTTTGAAGTGTTAAGAAATAATGTTTGTCTGAGGGTCATTTCTTAAACGGATGTTTCTCTTTTGTCGAATACTTCCCGTTAACGGGTTGTTTCCGAGCATGTGTGCACACCGACAAAAGCTTTTGAGCTTCTCCATAAACGAGAGTTCCCACTTTCATCCGTGATCAGCTGACTTTCTGACCTTTTGATTTCATTGAATCACAGCTGACAGTTTTGATGCGAAACACGGAACGAACGATGACGAATAAATGACGTGATTCTTAATAGAGTTTAAGGATGAAACCGAACTCTTAATGTGAGTGATGAAGTGGTGAAGTTTCATGTGATATCTATGAGGTCATGTTTTGACCCTATAACACAATAACTCTTAATGTGATGAAGTGGTGAAGTTTCATGTGATATCTATGAGGTCATGTTTTGACTCTATAACACAATAACTCTTAATGTGAGTGATGAAGTGGTGAAGTTTCATGTGATATCTATGAGGTCATGTTTTGACCCTATAACACAATAACTCTTAATGTGATGAAGTGGTGAAGTTTCATGTGATATCTATGAGGTCATGTTTTGACTCTATAACACAATAACTCTTAATGTGAGTGATGAAGTGGTGAAGTTTCATGTGATATCTATGAGGTCATGTTTTGACTCTATAACACAATAACTCTTAATGTGATGAAGTGGTGAAGTTTCATGTGATATCTATGAGGTCATGTTTTGACCCTATAACACAATAACTCTTAATGTGATGAAGTGGTGAAGTTTCATGTGATATCTATGAGGTCATGTTTTGACCCTATAACACAATAACTCTTAATGTGAGTGATGAAGTGGTGAAGTTTCATGTGATATCTATGAGGTCATGTTTTGACTCTATAACACAATAACTCTTAATGTGAGTGATGAAGTGGTGAAGTGTCATGTGATATCTATGAGGTCATGTTTTGACCCTATAACACAATAACTCTTAATGTGAGTGATGAAGTGGTGAAGTGTCATGTGATATCTATGAGGTCATGTTTTGACCCTATAACACAATAACTCTTAATGTGATGAAGTGGTGAAGTTTCATGTGATATCTATGAGGTCATGTTTTGACCCTATAACACAATAACTCTTAATGTGAGTGATGAAGTGGTGAAGTTTCATGTGATATCTATGAGGTCATGTTTTGACTCTATAACACAATAACTCCTCTTAATGTGAGAGATGAAGTGGTGAAGTTTCATGTGATATCTATGAGGTCATGTTTTGACCCTATAACACAATAACTCTTAATGTGAGTGATGAAGTGGTGAAGTTTCATGTGATATCTATGAGGTCATGTTTTGACCCTATAACACAATAACTCTTAATGTGAGTGAAGTGGTGAAGTTTCATGTGATATCTATGAGGTCATGTTTGACCCTATAACACAATAACTCTTAATGTGAGTGATGAAGTGGTGAAGTGTCATGTGATGTCTATGAGGTCATGTTTGACCCTATAACACAATAACTCTTAATGTGAGTGATGAAGTGGTGAAGTGTCATGTGATGTCTATGAGGTCATGTTTGACCCTATTTACCTGTAGAGTCTAAAAACTATATGTTATTCAATTCAGTTTTTTTTATATAGCCCAAAATCACAAATTATGAATTTGCCTCAGAGGGCTTTACAATCTGTACATATACGACATCCCTGACCTTTGACCTCACATCGGTTTAGGAAAAACTCCCAAATAATAGAAACAAACCTTTCACAAGTATAAAAAGTGAAGAAACCTTCAGGAGAGCAACAGAGGAAGATCAATGAGGTCTGGCCCAGGACCCTGAACCAGCATCAGACACCTCCAGGTCCAATGGACCCTATGAGACGTGAAGTCACAACGACTCCGGGGAGGAAGCAGAGTTAATAAGGTGCAATGGAGAGATGTAAATTCATCCATAAGGAGAGAGAGAAGAGGAGATAGGTGCTCAGTGTATCCTAAAACATCCCCCAGCAGCCTATAAGCCTATAGCAGCATATCAAGGGGCTGGACCAGGGCAAACCTGATTCAGCCCTAACTATAAGCACTATTAAAGAGGAAAGTCTTAAGTCTATTCTTGAATGAGGTGACTGTGTCTGCCTCCCGGACTGAAAGTGGAAGCTGGTTCCATAAAAGAGGAGCTTGATAACTGAAGGCTCTGGCTCCCATCCTACTTTTTAGGACTCTAGGAACCACAAGTAGCCCCGCATTTAGTGAGCACACTCCATTTATTAAGTCCTGTGACAGCTACGCAGTTATCAACTATGATGTTGTTTCCTTTTACCTTTCAGCTAAAAAAGAGGAGGAAACTGTGTACGACGAAGTGAAGATGAAAAACGAAACAACCGAACAGACTGCCGACACCGACGGTAAGCTGTAAAATACCCAAACAAAAAAACACATTGAGGTTCATTTTACTGCCACCACTCTAACCAGTATAACAACCATTCAAATGGAACTAGTTCCTGAGTCGGCTTTGGAAATCATCTGTAAATTCACTCTGGAGGAGCTTTGTCGAAAAGAAACATGATGTCATCAACGTAAAGCTTTAATTGTTGTTGTACTACTGCCACCATACTTATACTATAACTGCTACAATGCACTACTGTATGCCCAATGGCAAATGTTTTATCTCAAGAGGATAGGTTTTTAAAACGTTACATAATCCCTGCGAAAGGTTTCTGCATAGAATCTGAAGGTAAAGGAATTTGTGTTTGTTGTCCAAGTTGTATCGTCCAATCACGTCGGAGCCGGCTGCGGCTGATTGATCAGCCTCATCACGGCTCGGCGTAAACTACGTAAAAATGAACGTAACATAAGTACGTAAAAAAGCAGCGCTAACGTACAAACACTGAACAACACAAAAAGCAAGAATGCACGGTTATTACACATCGTGTTGTCGTGAATATTGAACTCTTGTTCTGTGTACGAATGCACGTTGATCTGAAGCTCATGGAAAGCTTTGGCAGTCGGAGTTGGTGAAATCTAATGTGGGACTTTTCTGTCTTTTGTGTTCTGATTGTCTTTTTGCCAGATGAGAAAGAAAACAACAAGCAGTGTCACTATCAGAAGTTGGCTTGTTGTTTTGGGATTCTTTGTGTCATTCTGCTGGCCGGCCTCGTAGCAGTCTTTGTCGTCCGTAAGTACAACTCACACAACATTTATATTTATATAAATGATGTCTGTCTGTCTATTGTGTTCTAAATCTGTGACACACATTCATTTCTGTTCATTCAATGTATTCAGACAGGAAGTAATTCATAAGACTTGCAAATGCTATTTATTTGTGAGCCCATTGTGATGCACAGAGCAGCGACATGAACTCATCTAAACTGTGTTGTTCATATGTCACCAGTTCATATTTAACTTCTTATGGTTTAGTAGTCGATCGAAGACACTTTCATTTTTGAGACAGAAGCCAAAATGAGTGAAAAAAATACATTATGCATCATAGCAATTAAGTCGAGTGAATTTGTATATTTTTCTTATTGTCAACAAATCCCAGAATTAGACCAAAACCAGCACTGAATGTATCTACTAAGAAGTGTGTGTATCAAACTCTGAACTTCACCTTCTGGGCCATTGAACGCCATTAAAAACACATCAGTCTTGAACTATTCTTAAAGAGGCGCACAATGCCACGCTGTAAAACAACTGGTTTTGGTTTAGCTAGGTTTAACTACTCTAAGGTTGAATAATGATCAGGATTTGTGTTAAAATAATATGACATTGTAACAATCTAACAATGTAATAAAGCAACATTGTAACAATGCAACAATGTAACATTGTAACAACGCAACATTTGTTACAACGTAAGTTTTATAAATAGAGAACAACCATCACAAAAGGTCTTAATGACATGTGTAACAACAGTACATAACAAACAGATATGTAACTAATCTTTTGGGTTTCTCTTAGGACACAAACAATGGTCTCTTTGTCCAGTTGTTGTTGTTGACAGTGTAATATGTTTACGTCTTCAGTAGGTCTGAATGCAACATTAAGTGGTGAAAGAAACCAAACGACTCTGCTGGCTGAAATTCAGAACCTGACAAACCAAAGAAACAAACTCAGCGTAGACAATAACAACTTGACAATGGAACGCAACAATCTGACGGTCGAGTTGAGCAACCTGACAAAAGAAAATATTGTCTTAGATAGCAATATCACAAACCTGACAACACGGAACCAGGATCTGGAGAACCAGAAGAACAACTTGACACAACGAATACAAGACATGGAGACGAACTGGAATGAGCAGAACATCAGCAGAGCTCAGTGGAGCATCTATACCTACTGCATTGATAATGACGGTATGATCACATTCCTTTAATTAGGTCCATAAATACCCAATAATATCATCATAATGAAGGTGTTCATTGCTCTCTGTTCTTTCAGCGAAACAGTGTAACTCTTGTAGGAAGGGCTGGTTACTCAACCAGACCAGCTGCTATGCGGTTGTTAACCCTGACGATCGTGGTCAGAAAACCTGGGAAGAAGCTCGAGAAGACTGCAGAGGAAAAAATGCAGATTTGTCTGTTGTACTTACTGAAAAGGAAAAGGTAACGAGAGAACTGTGTTTATGACAATTATTACATTGACATGTATTTTCCGTAGGTGAGTCTGATAGGCATGTTTACCCTTATTTAAGTATAAATATAAATAATGTAAATAAGACAACAAATGGTTTCTGATTAATAAAATGTTTACATTCAGTATCTGATAACTGTTTCTGTTACGATAGGACACAATCAATTATTACAGCTGGGGAGACACTGGATACTGGATTGGCCTGAGAGCTGAAGGAGGGAAATGGAAGTGGATGGATGGAACTGAGCTGGCTCAAACGTAGGAGACACTTCCTTCACCACTTTGAGTCAGATGTCCTATCAGCCTTTGGTCTAAACATCTTGTTGTTCCTTCAGCTCCTGGATAGGAGATGCTACTGAAGGTCACTGTGCTGTTTCAATCCAGGGTGAAAGATGGAGCTCAGTGAGCTGTGGCGACCGACAACGATGGATCTGCATACAGGACGCTTTATCTCTTTGAACTTCTCACACTTCATACTTGAGAAGGTTTCTGGATTCTCTTGCATGTAATATCACGTGGCTCATAAATATCAAACTGTGTAGACTTCTACTTCACAACTATGTTTTTAAAAGCTAAACAACTATATCTATACTAAAACATATATATGTTGTATGACGTAAACTATTCTTCAAAGCAGACGCTGACCTTTAAAGTGTATTATTAGATAACGGCCTGAAGGGGCTCTAAAGTGTTAAATATGAATAATAATTTGTGTTTTCCTTCTGATTTGTTAAGCACTGCTTATGACTTATAGATCTGCAGATTGATGAAAGGCACCAACAAGCTCAGGTTCCTATCTGTAGTTGTATATCGTTGCTACTCATTAGCTGCATCGCTTGTTCTCAGCAGGATGTCCCAGAGTCTGTTTCCATGAAGTGTTCAGATCTTCACATGTTTGACTTTACAGCTGATGGCTGACGCCTTCGTCCATCTGGAGGCATCGAGTTCATATTTCAGTCTGTTGTCACCTGTGAATAAATGTGCTGCCACACGTTGTTGTTTGTGTCTTTGAATCCGTCAATGAGCTTGAATCCAGTCAGGAAGAGCCGCCTCCTTCAGGATGCTGTGACATGTGAACTCATTGATCGGTCACACTGTCGACACCGGCAGCAGCACAGCTCCAGAGAGCGACAGGAAGTCTCACTTAGGGGAAGTCTCACGTAGGGGAAGTCTCACGTAGGGGAAGTCTCACTTAGGGGAAGTCTCACTTATTAGGGAAGTCTCGTTTTGTGTGTTTTTACAAAGAGGATTTTCACTTTAATCAGATGTTCAGTTTTATTTTGGTGGTTCTACATAAACGGGTTTCTCCACGTAAGCTGATCCGAGAGTGTTGCCTGTTGTGTGCGTTCTGCCTGCAATAAAACTTCCTTCAACTATTCCGTGTCCGTCGTACTGCTCCTGGGTCCTGAACACACCCGTTACAGTACGATCTGGTCTTAGCGTTGACACGGCATATGACACCTCATCACAGGCCCGGTTTGTGTCCATTGAAGAGGAGATCCAGCGATATCGCCGAGGTTCAAGGACAGGGACCAGATCTTGACCGCCTTGATGAACCAGGTACAGCAACTCCCGGTAGCCATAACCGCGTCTCGAACCATCGCATTCAACGTCAGCCTCAGAGCCCCGGGTGGGGGAGCCGGAACGTTACCTTCCGGTCCTTCTCCGACAACCTGCGCAAGTCTTCAGGGCGGTGTCCGTTGGACCGGACCTACTGGGGCTCCAGCAGGGCCACCAACCTGTCACGGACTGTGCCATTGAATTCCAGACCAAAGGCCCAATGAAGTTTGTGGAACATGGTGTGACGTATAATTGCTCGGGCCTAGCAGATTACGCCGAAGACGAAAAAGTCTCGTTGAAGTTACCCACATCCCTAGATGGGCATTAGTCTGTTATATTGAAAAGTGTTCACGTGTCAGAACATAATAAAGGAAGTTGCAGTAGAGTTGGTCAGAAAAAACCCGCGTATAACTATTCTCAGTCGAAGCCTCAAAGCACTAAACACCATCAGAGCGGACCAGACGCCCTCCCAACAGCTCTCATTCAGAACTGCAGCGGGATTTAAAAAACATTTCTTCAGGATGAACCGAAAACCACCGGATGAAATAGGTACTGTAAAATATTATAATGTTCATGTGTCTGCATGTAAGACTTTATGTACCGTACCTATGTATGTACCAAGATGATGCTTCTGGTGACCACGCCCGAACGCCAAGAGGGTTGAAAACGCAAAGATTTGTTTCATGTTGGATCTTTTGTTTAGTGTTTCCACTCTGATCAACACACTGGGAACCATCACATGTCCTGTTTGCTTTTGCTCAGAGTAAAGTGAGGAAGAATCTGCTCATTTGAGTATTCTCAGTACAACAAACCTAAAGTCTTTCTGTGAAGCAGCATATCGTTGGTGTTTGCTTCTGAAGCTTTGACTAATTTTACAATGTATACATTCATTTTTGTATCAGTGTACTCAACATATTGGGACTACAACTGCATGTAAATATTTGTGTTTGATCTGTTTATCTTTCAGAGGAAATCCAAGAGGAAGCTGACTACGTTAATGAACCAGTACGTCCTGTGTATAAAGTGGCAGCCCCTCCAGGTGCATGAAGAACACTTTTCATACATCTAATAATGTCAATCATGATGTAGAATAGAGGTTAAGATTGAACATGTGAATGTTCAAGAGCTCAGATCCTTTTGTTTTCTATTTAAAATGTATTAAATCTCATTTGACTGAGATAAATCAACCTCATTAATCCATGTTTGTCCTCATGGCTCCGACAGACCAGAGGTTCCTCTTCTTCTCTCAGACTCTTCCACCGATAGCCGTGTGTTGGCTGATACTGGTGCTCATCCTGGGCCTTCGTATCCACTGTGAGTACCTTCTGTGTGAGCCTCACTTCAGAGCAGGTTCTCCTTGGCTTGTTGTAGACTGTATGTGAATGTGTGGCCTCAGTTAAAAGAAATCAGTCTGAAGTATTCAACCTTTTTAGGACAGAAGTCACTCTTTGTGATGCGTAGAGGACATTTGGTACTAAGAAGACAGACCGGAGACATGTGAACCCACAATGTAAAGTACATTATAATCATGTAAAACACGTTTCTTTGTGTTTTTGTACGTTCCTCCGTCCGTCGCCGTAGTTACTTCTGTCATTTCAGAACACGCCACACAAGCTGAAGAAATGTACTGGAGAGAACGAAACCAGGATCTGGAGAACCGGAAGAACACCTTGACAATGGAACGCAACAATCTGAAGGTCGAGTTGAGCAACCTGACAACACGGAACCAGGATCTGGAGAACCGGAAGAACACCTTGACAATGGAACGCAACAATCTGAAGGTCGAGTTGAGCAACCTGACAACACGGAACCAGGATCTGGAGAACCAGAAGAACACCTTGACACAACAAATACAAGACAAGTCATGGAACGTAATGTGTCTTTGCTAACAGGCCATGTACCACATTCCTTCAAAGTAGCTGTAATTAAACCTCTCCTGAAGAAGCCCACTCTTAATCCAGAGGTGTTGGCTAACTACAGACCGATCTCTAACCTTCCCTTCCTCTCTAAGATCCTTGAGAAAGTAGTCGCACATCAGTTGTGCGACTGTTTCATGGATTGGAGGTCCATTCATACATTGTCATATTCATGTAATGTGTTTATGTAACTCTGTAAATGCTGTTCATTCTGTCCATCCATCCATCCATTATGACCTCTTATCCGGGGTCGGGTCGCGGTGGCAGCAGGTTCAGCAGGCCGACCTGAGATTCTGGTCACATGACATCTATTCATCTGTCCATCCGGGGAGAGGGATCCTCCTCTGTTGCTCTCCTGAAGGGTTCTTCCCTTTTTTAAAACCTGTCTTATAATATGAATTACCTGTCTTATAATATGAATTACCTGTCTTATAATATGAATTACCTGTCTTATAATATGAATTGTCTTATAATATGAATTGTCTTATAATATGAATTACCTGTCTTATAATATGAATTGTCTTATAATATCAATTGTCTTATAATATGAATTACCTGTCTTATAATATGAATTGGCTTATGAATAGCACACGTGCGTATGTGTGGTTGTTTCTGTGTGCATCTTTGTCACGTGACTTTTTAAATGGTCGCCTCTGATTGGCCACTAGAGAGAGCTGCGTCATCTCAACAGAACGCAGAGTGGTTCATAATTTGTATTTGTAAAAGAATGTAAAACCAAATATCAATTTGCAGAGGTGACAGTAGAATATTTGCTTTCTATCTAGAAGTTTTCGTCTATCAGATTGAATAAAATGCCGGAACACGTTGTTGTTGTTGTTGTTGTTGTTGTTGTTGTCTTTGACATTTTGCTCGATGAACAACGTTGAATGTGATTGAACAGGATGCACAACCAAAGCTGGGTCAGTGTCACGTTGTGTGTTTTACAAAGAGGGTTGAATGAAATGTCAATATGATAAGATATGCAAACATATCCCATTAGTTGTACAATTAATTCATTAATGAATGAATGAATGCACTCCAACACTACGTCACACAACAGATGCATTACACATCTGGTAATAATCGGCTTTTTGTTTCCTAGATCCTATGTTTCCTTTTACCTTTCAGCTAAAAAAGAGGAGGAAACTGTGTACGACGAAGTGAAGATGAAAAACGAAACAACCGAACAGACTGCCGACACCGACGGTAAGCTGTAAAATACCCAAACAAAAAAACACATTGAGGTTCATTTTACTGCCACCACTCTAACCAGTATAACAACCATTCAAATGGAACTAGTTCCTGAGTCGGCTTTGGAAATCATCTGTAAATTCACTCTGGAGGAGCTTTGTCGAAAAGAAACATGATGTCATCAACGTAAAGCTTTAATTGTTGTTGTACTACTGCCACCATACTTATACTATAACTGCTACAATGCACTACTGTATGCCCAATGGCAAATGTTTTATCTCAAGAGGATAGGTTTTTAAAACGTTACATAATCCCTGCGAAAGGTTTCTGCATAGAATCTGAAGGTAAAGGAATTTGTGTTTGTTGTCCAAGTTGTATCGTCCAATCACGTCGGAGCCGGCTGCGGCTGATTGATCAGCCTCATCACGGCTCGGCGTAAACTACGTAAAAATGAACGTAACATAAGTACGTAAAAAAGCAGCGCTAACGTACAAACACTGAACAACACAAAAAGCAAGAATGCACGGTTATTACACATCGTGTTGTCGTGAATATTGAACTCTTGTTCTGTGTACGAATGCACGTTGATCTGAAGCTCATGGAAAGCTTTGGCAGTCGGAGTTGGTGAAATCTAATGTGGGACTTTTCTGTCTTTTGTGTTCTGATTGTCTTTTTGCCAGATGAGAAAGAAAACAACAAGCAGTGTCACTATCAGAAGTTGGCTTGTTGTTTTGGGATTCTTTGTGTCATTCTGCTGGCCGGCCTCGTAGCAGTCTTTGTCGTCCGTAAGTACAACTCACACAACATTTATATTTATATAAATGATGTCTGTCTGTCTATTGTGTTCTAAATCTGTGACACACATTCATTTCTGTTCATTCAATGTATTCAGACAGGAAGTAATTCATAAGACTTGCAAATGCTATTTATTTGTGAGCCCATTGTGATGCACAGAGCAGCGACATGAACTCATCTAAACTGTGTTGTTCATATGTCACCAGTTCATATTTAACTTCTTATGGTTTAGTAGTCGATCGAAGACACTTTCATTTTTGAGACAGAAGCCAAAATGAGTGAAAAAAATACATTATGCATCATAGCAATTAAGTCGAGTGAATTTGTATATTTTTCTTATTGTCAACAAATCCCAGAATTAGACCAAAACCAGCACTGAATGTATCTACTAAGAAGTGTGTGTATCAAACTCTGAACTTCACCTTCTGGGCCATTGAACGCCATTAAAAACACATCAGTCTTGAACTATTCTTAAAGAGGCGCACAATGCCACGCTGTAAAACAACTGGTTTTGGTTTAGCTAGGTTTAACTACTCTAAGGTTGAATAATGATCAGGATTTGTGTTAAAATAATATGACATTGTAACAATCTAACAATGTAATAAAGCAACATTGTAACAATGCAACAATGTAACATTGTAACAACGCAACATTTGTTACAACGTAAGTTTTATAAATAGAGAACAACCATCACAAAAGGTCTTAATGACATGTGTAACAACAGTACATAACAAACAGATATGTAACTAATCTTTTGGGTTTCTCTTAGGACACAAACAATGGTCTCTTTGTCCAGTTGTTGTTGTTGACAGTGTAATATGTTTACGTCTTCAGTAGGTCTGAATGCAACATTAAGTGGTGAAAGAAACCAAACGACTCTGCTGGCTGAAATTCAGAACCTGACAAACCAAAGAAACAAACTCAGCGTAGACAATAACAACTTGACAATGGAACGCAACAATCTGACGGTCGAGTTGAGCAACCTGACAAAAGAAAATATTGTCTTAGATAGCAATATCACAAACCTGACAACACGGAACCAGGATCTGGAGAACCAGAAGAACAACTTGACACAACGAATACAAGACATGGAGACGAACTGGAATGAGCAGAACATCAGCAGAGCTCAGTGGAGCATCTATACCTACTGCATTGATAATGACGGTATGATCACATTCCTTTAATTAGGTCCATAAATACCCAATAATATCATCATAATGAAGGTGTTCATTGCTCTCTGTTCTTTCAGCGAAACAGTGTAACTCTTGTAGGAAGGGCTGGTTACTCAACCAGACCAGCTGCTATGCGGTTGTTAACCCTGACGATCGTGGTCAGAAAACCTGGGAAGAAGCTCGAGAAGACTGCAGAGGAAAAAATGCAGATTTGTCTGTTGTACTTACTGAAAATGAAAAGGTAACGAGAGAACTGTGTTTATGACAATTATTACATTGACATGTATTTTCCGTAGGTGAGTCTGATAGGCATGTTTACCCTTATTTAAGTATAAATATAAATAATGTAAATAAGACAACAAATGGTTTCTGATTAATAAAATGTTTACATTCAGTATCTGATAACTGTTTCTGTTACGATAGGACACAATCAATTATTACAGCTGGGGAGACACTGGATACTGGATTGGCCTGAGAGCTGAAGGAGGGAAATGGAAGTGGATGGATGGAACTGAGCTGGCTCAAACGTAGGAGACACTTCCTTCACCACTTTGAGTCAGATGTCCTATCAGCCTTTGGTCTAAACATCTTGTTGTTCCTTCAGCTCCTGGATAGGAGATGCTACTGAAGGTCACTGTGCTGTTTCAATCCAGGGTGAAAGATGGAGCTCAGTGAGCTGTGGCGCCCGACAACGATGGATCTGCATACAGGACGCTTTATCTCTTTGAACTTCTCACACTTCATACTTGAGAAGGTTTCTGGATTCTCTTGCATGTAATATCACGTGGCTCATAAATATCAAACTGTGTAGACTTCTACTTCACAACTATGTTTTTAAAAGCTAAACAACTATATCTATACTAAAACATATATATGTTGTATGACGTAAACTATTCTTCAAAGCAGACGCTGACCTTTAAAGTGTATTATTAGATAACGGCCTGAAGGGGCTCTAAAGTGTTAAATATGAATAATAATTTGTGTTTTCCTTCTGATTTGTTAAGCACTGCTTATGACTTATAGATCTGCAGATTGATGAAAGGCACCAACAAGCTCAGGTTCCTATCTGTAGTTGTATATCGTTGCTACTCATTAGCTGCATCGCTTGTTCTCAGCAGGATGTCCCAGAGTCTGTTTCCATGAAGTGTTCAGATCTTCACATGTTTGACTTTACAGCTGATGGCTGACGCCTTCGTCCATCTGGAGGCATCGAGTTCATATTTCAGTCTGTTGTCACCTGTGAATAAATGTGCTGCCACACGTTGTTGTTTGTGTCTTTGAATCCGTCAATGAGCTTGAATCCAGTCAGGAAGAGCCGCCTCCTTCAGGATGCTGTGACATGTGAACTCATTGATCGGTGACACTGTCGACACCGGCAGCAGCACAGCTCCAGAGAGCGACAGGAAGTCTCACTTAGGGGAAGTCTCACGTAGGGGAAGTCTCACGTAGGGGAAGTCTCACTTAGGGGAAGTCTCACTTATTAGGGAAGTCTCGTTTTGTGTGTTTTTACAAAGAGGATTTTCACTTTAATCAGATGTTCAGTTTTATTTTGGTGGTTCTACATAAACGGGTTTCTCCACGTAAGCTGATCCGAGAGTGTTGCCTGTTGTGTGCGTTCTGCCTGCAATAAAACTTCCTTCAACTATTCCGTGTCCGTCGTACTGCTCCTGGGTCCTGAACACACCCGTTACAGTACGATCTGGTCTTAGCGTTGACACGGCATATGACACCTCATCACAGGCCCGGTTTGTGTCCATTGAAGAGGAGATCCAGCGATATCGCCGAGGTTCAAGGACAGGGACCAGATCTTGACCGCCTTGATGAACCAGGTACAGCAACTCCCGGTAGCCATAACCGCGTCTCGAACCATCGCATTCAACGTCAGCCTCAGAGCCCCGGGTGGGGGAGCCGGAACGTTACCTTCCGGTCCTTCTCCGACAACCTGCGCAAGGTCTTCAGGGCGGTGTCCGTTGGACCGGACCTACTGGGGCTCCAGCAGGGCCACCAACCTGTCACGGACTGTGCCATTGAATTCCAGACCAAAGGCCCAATGAAGTTTGTGGAACATGGTGTGACGTATAATTGCTCGGGCCTAGCAGATTACGCCGAAGACGAAAAAGTCTCGTTGAAGTTACCCACATCCCTAGATGGGCATTAGTCTGTTATATTGAAAAGTGTTCACGTGTCAGAACATAATAAAGGAAGTTGCAGTAGAGTTGGTCAGAAAAAACCCGCGTATAACTATTCTCAGTCGAAGCCTCAAAGCACTAAACACCATCAGAGCGGACCAGACGCCCTCCCAACAGCTCTCATTCAGAACTGCAGCGGGATTTAAAAAACATTTCTTCAGGATGAACCGAAAACCACCGGATGAAATAGGTACTGTAAAATATTATAATGTTCATGTGTCTGCATGTAAGACTTTATGTACCGTACCTATGTATGTACCAAGATGATGCTTCTGGTGACCACGCCCGAACGCCAAGAGGGTTGAAAACGCAAAGATTTGTTTCATGTTGGATCTTTTGTTTAGTGTTTCCACTCTGATCAACACACTGGGAACCATCACATGTCCTGTTTGCTTTTGCTCAGAGTAAAGTGAGGAAGAATCTGCTCATTTGAGTATTCTCAGTACAACAAACCTAAAGTCTTTCTGTGAAGCAGCATATCGTTGGTGTTTGCTTCTGAAGCTTTGACTAATTTTACAATGTATACATTCATTTTTGTATCAGTGTACTCAACATATTGGGACTACAACTGCATGTAAATATTTGTGTTTGATCTGTTTATCTTTCAGAGGAAATCCAAGAGGAAGCTGACTACGTTAATGAACCAGTACGTCCTGTGTATAAAGTGGCAGCCCCTCCAGGTGCATGAAGAACACTTTTCATACATCTAATAATGTCAATCATGATGTAGAATAGAGGTTAAGATTGAACATGTGAATGTTCAAGAGCTCAGATCCTTTTGTTTTCTATTTAAAATGTATTAAATCTCATTTGACTGAGATAAATCAACCTCATTAATCCATGTTTGTCCTCATGGCTCCGACAGACCAGAGGTTCCTCTTCTTCTCTCAGACTCTTCCACCGATAGCCGTGTGTTGGCTGATACTGGTGCTCATCCTGGGCCTTCGTATCCACTGTGAGTACCTTCTGTGTGAGCCTCACTTCAGAGCAGGTTCTCCTTGGCTTGTTGTAGACTGTATGTGAATGTGTGGCCTCAGTTAAAAGAAATCAGTCTGAAGTATTCAACCTTTTTAGGACAGAAGTCACTCTTTGTGATGCGTAGAGGACATTTGGTACTAAGAAGACAGACCGGAGACATGTGAACCCACAATGTAAAGTACATTATAATCATGTAAAACACGTTTCTTTGTGTTTTTGTACGTTCCTCCGTCCGTCGCCGTAGTTACTTCTGTCATTTCAGAACACGCCACACAAGCTGAAGAAATGTACTGGAGAGAACGAAACCGGGATCTGGAGAACCGGAAGAACACCTTGACAATGGAACGCAACAATCTGAAGGTCGAGTTGAGCAACCTGACAACACGGAACCAGGATCTGGAGAACCAGAAGAACACCTTGACACAACAAATACAAGACATGGAGAGGAACGTAATGTGTCTTTGCTAACAGGCCATGTACCACATTCCTTCAAAGTAGCTGTAATTAAACCTCTCCTGAAGAAGCCCACTCTTAATCCAGAGGTGTTGGCTAACTACAGACGATCTCTAACCTTCCCTTCCTCTCTAAGATCCTTGAGAAAGTAGTCGCACATCAGTTGTGCGACTGTTTCATGGATTGGAGGTCCATTCATACATTGTCATATTCATGTAATGTGTTTATGTAACTCTGTAAATGCTGTTCATTCTGTCCATCCATCCATCCATTATGACCTCTTATCCGGGGTCGGGTCGCGGTGGCAGCAGGTTCAGCAGGCCGACCTGAGATTCTGGTCACATGACATCTATTCATCTGTCCATCCGGGGAGAGGGATCCTCCTCTGTTGCTCTCCTGAAGGGTTCTTCCCTTTTTTAAAACCTGTCTTATAATATGAATTACCTGTCTTATAATATGAATTACCTGTCTTATAATATGAATTGTCTTATAATATGAATTGTCTTATAATATGAGTTGTCTTATAATATGAATTGTCTTATAATATGAATTGTCTTATAATATGAATTGTCTTATAATATCAATTGTCTTATAATATCAATTGTCTTATAATATGAATTACCTGTCTTATAATATCAATTGTCTTATAATATCAATTGTCTTATAATATGAGTTGTCTTATAATATTAATTGTCTTATAATATGAATTACCTGTCTTATAATATCAATTGTCTTATAATATGAATTACCTGTCTTATAATATGAATTGTCTTATAATATGAATTGTCTTATAATATCAATTGTCTTATAATATGAGTTGTCTTATAATATGAATTACCTGTCTTATAATATGAATTGTCTTATAATATGAATTGTCTTATAATATGAATTGTCTTATAATATGAATTGTCTTATAATATGAATTACCTGTCTTATAATATGAATTGTCTTATAATATGAATTGTCTTATAATATGAATTACCTGTCTTATAATATGAATTGTCTTATAATATCAATTGTCTTATAATATGAATTACCTGTCTTATAATATGAATTGTCTTATAATATGAATTACCTGTCTTATAATATGAATTGTCTTATAATATCAATTGTCTTATAATATGAATTACCTGTCTTATAATATGAATTGGCTTATGAATAGCACACGTGCGTATGTGTGGTTGTTTCTGTGTGCATCTTTGTCACGTGACTTTTTAAATGGTCGCCTCTGATTGGCCACTAGAGAGAGCTGCGTCATCTCAACAGAACGCAGAGTGGTTCATAATTTGTATTTGTAAAAGAATGTAAAACCAAATATCAATTTGCAGAGGTGACAGTAGAATATTTGCTTTCTATCTAGAAGTTTTCGTCTATCAGATTGAATAAAATGCCGGAACACGTTGTTGTTGTTGTTGTTGTTGTTGTTGTTGTCTTTGACATTTTGCTCGATGAACAACGTTGAATGTGATTGAACAGGATGCACAACCAAAGCTGGGTCAGTGTCACGTTGTGTGTTTTACAAAGAGGGTTGAATGAAATGTCAATATGATAAGATATGCAAACATATCCCATTAGTTGTACAATTAATTCATTAATGAATGAATGAATGCACTCCAACACTACGTCACACAACAGATGCATTACACATCTGGTAATAATCGGCTTTTTGTTTCCTAGATCCTATGTTTCCTTTTACCTTTCAGCTAAAAAAGAGGAGGAAACTGTGTACGACGAAGTGAAGATGAAAAACGAAACAACCGAACAGACTGCCGACACCGACGGTAAGCTGTAAAATACCCAAACAAAAAAACACATTGAGGTTCATTTTACTGCCACCACTCTAACCAGTATAACAACCATTCAAATGGAACTAGTTCCTGAGTCGGCTTTGGAAATCATCTGTAAATTCACTGGAGGAGCTTTGTCGAAAAGAAACATGATGTCATCAACGTAAAGCTTTAATTGTTGTTGTACTACTGCCACCATACTTATACTATAACTGCTACAATGCACTACTGTATGCCCAATGGCAAATGTTTTATCTCAAGAGGATAGGTTTTTAAAACGTTACATAATCCCTGCGAAAGGTTTCTGCATAGAATCTGAAGGTAAAGGAATTTGTGTTTGTTGTCCAAGTTGTATCGTCCAATCACGTCGGAGCCGGCTGCGGCTGATTGATCAGCCTCATCACGGCTCGGCGTAAACTACGTAAAAATGAACGTAACATAAGTACGTAAAAAAGCAGCGCTAACGTACAAACACTGAACAACACAAAAAGCAAGAATGCACGGTTATTACACATCGTGTTGTCGTGAATATTGAACTCTTGTTCTGTGTACGAATGCACGTTGATCTGAAGCTCATGGAAAGCTTTGGCAGTCGGAGTTGGTGAAATCTAATGTGGGACTTTTCTGTCTTTTGTGTTCTGATTGTCTTTTTGCCAGATGAGAAAGAAAACAACAAGCAGTGTCACTATCAGAAGTTGGCTTGTTGTTTTGGGATTCTTTGTGTCATTCTGCTGGCCGGCCTCGTAGCAGTCTTTGTCGTCCGTAAGTACAACTCACACAACATTTATATTTATATAAATGATGTCTGTCTGTCTATTGTGTTCTAAATCTGTGACACACATTCATTTCTGTTCATTCAATGTATTCAGACAGGAAGTAATTCATAAGACTTGCAAATGCTATTTATTTGTGAGCCCATTGTGATGCACAGAGCAGCGACATGAACTCATCTAAACTGTGTTGTTCATATGTCACCAGTTCATATTTAACTTCTTATGGTTTAGTAGTCGATCGAAGACACTTTCATTTTTGAGACAGAAGCCAAAATGAGTGAAAAAAATACATTATGCATCATAGCAATTAAGTCGAGTGAATTTGTATATTTTTCTTATTGTCAACAAATCCCAGAATTAGACCAAAACCAGCACTGAATGTATCTACTAAGAAGTGTGTGTATCAAACTCTGAACTTCACCTTCTGGGCCATTGAACGCCATTAAAAACACATCAGTGAGCCACAATGTTGCTCTGGGGGCATAAACATAAACACGTTGAACTACGACATATCTGAACTCACATCAGTCTTGAACTATTCTTAAAGAGGCGCACAATGCCACGCTGTAAAACAACTGGTTTTGGTTTAGCTAGGTTTAACTACTCTAAGGTTGAATAATGATCAGGATTTGTGTTAAAATAATATGACATTGTAACAATCTAACAATGTAATAAAGCAACATTGTAACAATGCAACAATGTAACATTGTAACAACGCAACATTTGTTACAACGTAAGTTTTATAAATAGAGAACAACCATCACAAAAGGTCTTAATGACATGTGTAACAACAGTACATAACAAACAGATATGTAACTAATCTTTTGGGTTTCTCTTAGGACACAAACAATGGTCTCTTTGTCCAGTTGTTGTTGTTGACAGTGTAATATGTTTACGTCTTCAGTAGGTCTGAATGCAACATTAAGTGGTGAAAGAAACCAAACGACTCTGCTGGCTGAAATTCAGAACCTGACAAACCAAAGAAACAAACTCAGCGTAGACAATAACAACTTGACAATGGAACGCAACAATCTGACGGTCGAGTTGAGCAACCTGACAAAAGAAAATATTGTCTTAGATAGCAATATCACAAACCTGACAACACGGAACCAGGATCTGGAGAACCAGAAGAACAACTTGACACAACGAATACAAGACATGGAGACGAACTGGAATGAGCAGAACATCAGCAGAGCTCAGTGGAGCATCTATACCTACTGCATTGATAATGACGGTATGATCACATTCCTTTAATTAGGTCCATAAATACCCAATAATATCATCATAATGAAGGTGTTCATTGCTCTCTGTTCTTTCAGCGAAACAGTGTAACTCTTGTAGGAAGGGCTGGTTACTCAACCAGACCAGCTGCTATGCGGTTGTTAACCCTGACGATCGTGGTCAGAAAACCTGGGAAGAAGCTCGAGAAGACTGCAGAGGAAAAAATGCAGATTTGTCTGTTGTACTTACTGAAAATGAAAAGGTAACGAGAGAACTGTGTTTATGACAATTATTACATTGACATGTATTTTCCGTAGGTGAGTCTGATAGGCATGTTTACCCTTATTTAAGTATAAATATAAATAATGTAAATAAGACAACAAATGGTTTCTGATTAATAAAATGTTTACATTCAGTATCTGATAACTGTTTCTGTTACGATAGGACACACTCAATTATTACAGCTGGGGAGACACTGGATACTGGATTGGCCTGAGAGCTGAAGGAGGGAAATGGAAGTGGATGGATGGAACTGAGCTGGCTCAAACGTAGGAGACACTTCCTTCACCACTTTGAGTCAGATGTCCTATCAGCCTTTGGTCTAAACATCTTGTTGTTCCTTCAGCTCCTGGATAGGAGATGCTACTGAAGGTCACTGTGCTGTTTCAATCCAGGGTGAAAGATGGAGCTCAGTGAGCTGTGGCGCCCGACAACGATGGATCTGCATACAGGACGCTTTATCTCTTTGAACTTCTCACACTTCATACTTGAGAAGGTTTCTGGATTCTCTTGCATGTAATATCACGTGGCTCATAAATATCAAACTGTGTAGACTTCTACTTCACAACTATGTTTTTAAAAGCTAAACAACTATATCTATACTAAAACATATATATGTTGTATGACGTAAACTATTCTTCAAAGCAGACGCTGACCTTTAAAGTGTATTATTAGATAACGGCCTGAAGGGGCTCTAAAGTGTTAAATATGAATAATAATTTGTGTTTTCCTTCTGATTTGTTAAGCACTGCTTATGACTTATAGATCTGCAGATTGATGAAAGGCACCAACAAGCTCAGGTTCCTATCTGTAGTTGTATATCGTTGCTACTCATTAGCTGCATCGCTTGTTCTCAGCAGGATGTCCCAGAGTCTGTTTCCATGAAGTGTTCAGATCTTCACATGTTTGACTTTACAGCTGATGGCTGACGCCTTCGTCCATCTGGAGGCATCGAGTTCATATTTCAGTCTGTTGTCACCTGTGAATAAATGTGCTGCCACACGTTGTTGTTTGTGTCTTTGAATCCGTCAATGAGCTTGAATCCAGTCAGGAAGAGCCGCCTCCTTCAGGATGCTGTGACATGTGAACTCATTGATCGGTGACACTGTCGACACCGGCAGCAGCACAGCTCCAGAGAGCGACAGGAAGTCTCACTTAGGGGAAGTCTCACGTAGGGGAAGTCTCACGTAGGGGAAGTCTCACTTAGGGGAAGTCTCACTTATTAGGGAAGTCTCGTTTTGTGTGTTTTTACAAAGAGGATTTTCACTTTAATCAGATGTTCAGTTTTATTTTGGTGGTTCTACATAAACGGGTTTCTCCACGTAAGCTGATCCGAGAGTGTTGCCTGTTGTGTGCGTTCTGCCTGCAATAAAACTTCCTTCAACTATTCCGTGTCCGTCGTACTGCTCCTGGGTCCTGAACACACCCGTTACAGTACGATCTGGTCTTAGCGTTGACACGGCATATGACACCTCATCACAGGCCCGGTTTGTGTCCATTGAAGAGGAGATCCAGCGATATCGCCGAGGTTCAAGGACAGGGACCAGATCTTGACCGCCTTGATGAACCAGGTACAGCAACTCCCGGTAGCCATAACCGCGTCTCGAACCATCGCATTCAACGTCAGCCTCAGAGCCCCGGGTGGGGGAGCCGGAACGTTACCTTCCGGTCCTTCTCCGACAACCTGCGCAAGGTCTTCAGGGCGGTGTCCGTTGGACCGGACCTACTGGGGCTCCAGCAGGGCCACCAACCTGTCACGGACTGTGCCATTGAATTCCAGACCAAAGGCCCAATGAAGTTTGTGGAACATGGTGTGACGTATAATTGCTCGGGCCTAGCAGATTACGCCGAAGACGAAAAAGTCTCGTTGAAGTTACCCACATCCCTAGATGGGCATTAGTCTGTTATATTGAAAAGTGTTCACGTGTCAGAACATAATAAAGGAAGTTGCAGTAGAGTTGGTCAGAAAAAACCCGCGTATAACTATTCTCAGTCGAAGCCTCAAAGCACTAAACACCATCAGAGCGGACCAGACGCCCTCCCAACAGCTCTCATTCAGAACTGCAGCGGGATTTAAAAAACATTTCTTCAGGATGAACCGAAAACCACCGGATGAAATAGGTACTGTAAAATATTATAATGTTCATGTGTCTGCATGTAAGACTTTATGTACCGTACCTATGTATGTACCAAGATGATGCTTCTGGTGACCACGCCCGAACGCCAAGAGGGTTGAAAACGCAAAGATTTGTTTCATGTTGGATCTTTTGTTTAGTGTTTCCACTCTGATCAACACACTGGGAACCATCACATGTCCTGTTTGCTTTTGCTCAGAGTAAAGTGAGGAAGAATCTGCTCATTTGAGTATTCTCAGTACAACAAACCTAAAGTCTTTCTGTGAAGCAGCATATCGTTGGTGTTTGCTTCTGAAGCTTTGACTAATTTTACAATGTATACATTCATTTTTGTATCAGTGTACTCAACATATTGGGACTACAACTGCATGTAAATATTTGTGTTTGATCTGTTTATCTTTCAGAGGAAATCCAAGAGGAAGCTGACTACGTTAATGAACCAGTACGTCCTGTGTATAAAGTGGCAGCCCCTCCAGGTGCATGAAGAACACTTTTCATACATCTAATAATGTCAATCATGATGTAGAATAGAGGTTAAGATTGAACATGTGAATGTTCAAGAGCTCAGATCCTTTTGTTTTCTATTTAAAATGTATTAAATCTCATTTGACTGAGATAAATCAACCTCATTAATCCATGTTTGTCCTCATGGCTCCGACAGACCAGAGGTTCCTCTTCTTCTCTCAGACTCTTCCACCGATAGCCGTGTGTTGGCTGATACTGGTGCTCATCCTGGGCCTTCGTATCCACTGTGAGTACCTTCTGTGTGAGCCTCACTTCAGAGCAGGTTCTCCTTGGCTTGTTGTAGACTGTATGTGAATGTGTGGCCTCAGTTAAAAGAAATCAGTCTGAAGTATTCAACCTTTTTAGGACAGAAGTCACTCTTTGTGATGCGTAGAGGACATTTGGTACTAAGAAGACAGACCGGAGACATGTGAACCCACAATGTAAAGTACATTATAATCATGTAAAACACGTTTCTTTGTGTTTTTGTACGTTCCTCCGTCCGTCGCCGTAGTTACTTCTGTCATTTCAGA
Organism: Cyclopterus lumpus; assembly: GCF_009769545.1. NCBI lineage: Eukaryota > Metazoa > Chordata > Actinopteri > Perciformes > Cyclopteridae > Cyclopterus > Cyclopterus lumpus. The sequence continues at coordinate 2,028,383 of NC_046981.1, forward strand.
ACACGCCACACAAGCTGAAGAAATGTACTGGAGAGAACGAAACCGGGATCTGGAGAACCAGAAGAACACCTTGACAATGGAACGCAACAATCTGACGGTCGAGTTGAGCAACCTGACAACACGGAACCAGGATCTGGAGAACCGGAAGAACACCTTGACAATGGAACGCAACAATCTGAAGGTCGAGTTGAGCAACCTGACAACACGGAACCAGGATCTGGAGAACCGGAAGAACACCTTGACAATGGAACGCAACAATCTGAAGGTCGAGTTGAGCAACCTGACAACACGGAACCAGGATCTGGAGAACCGGAAGAACACCTTGACAATGGAACGCAACAATCTGAAGGTCGAGTTGAGCAACCTGACAACACGGAACCAGGATCTGGAGAACCAGAAGAACACCTTGACACAACAAATACAAGACAAGTCATGGAACGTAATGTGTCTTTGCTAACAGGCCATGTACCACATTCCTTCAAAGTAGCTGTAATTAAACCTCTCCTGAAGAAGCCCACTCTTAATCCAGAGGTGTTGGCTAACTACAGACCGATCTCTAACCTTCCCTTCCTCTCTAAGATCCTTGAGAAAGTAGTCGCACATCAGTTGTGCGACTGTTTCATGGATTGGAGGTCCATTCATACATTGTCATATTCATGTAATGTGTTTATGTAACTCTGTAAATGCTGTTCATTCTGTCCATCCATCCATCCATTATGACCTCTTATCCGGGGTCGGGTCGCGGTGGCAGCAGGTTCAGCAGGCCGACCTGAGATTCTGGTCACATGACATCTATTCATCTGTCCATCCGGGGAGAGGGATCCTCCTCTGTTGCTCTCCTGAAGGGTTCTTCCCTTTTTTAAAACCTGTCTTATAATATGAATTACCTGTCTTATAATATGAATTACCTGTCTTATAATATGAATTGTCTTATAATATGAATTGTCTTATAATATGAGTTGTCTTATAATATGAATTGTCTTATAATATGAATTGTCTTATAATATGAATTGTCTTATAATATGAATTGTCTTATAATATCAATTGTCTTATAATATGAATTACCTGTCTTATAATATCAATTGTCTTATAATATCAATTGTCTTATAATATGAGTTGTCTTATAATATTAATTGTCTTATAATATGAATTACCTGTCTTATAATATCAATTGTCTTATAATATGAATTACCTGTCTTATAATATGAATTGTCTTATAATATGAATTGTCTTATAATATCAATTGTCTTATAATATGAGTTGTCTTATAATATGAATTACCTGTCTTATAATATGAATTGTCTTATAATATGAATTGTCTTATAATATGAATTGTCTTATAATATGAATTGTCTTATAATATGAATTACCTGTCTTATAATATGAATTGTCTTATAATATGAATTGTCTTATAATATGAATTACCTGTCTTATAATATGAATTGTCTTATAATATCAATTGTCTTATAATATGAATTACCTGTCTTATAATATGAATTGTCTTATAATATGAATTACCTGTCTTATAATATGAATTGTCTTATAATATCAATTGTCTTATAATATGAATTACCTGTCTTATAATATGAATTGGCTTATGAATAGCACACGTGCGTATGTGTGGTTGTTTCTGTGTGCATCTTTGTCACGTGACTTTTTAAATGGTCGCCTCTGATTGGCCACTAGAGAGAGCTGCGTCATCTCAACAGAACGCAGAGTGGTTCATAATTTGTATTTGTAAAAGAATGTAAAACCAAATATCAATTTGCAGAGGTGACAGTAGAATATTTGCTTTCTATCTAGAAGTTTTCGTCTATCAGATTGAATAAAATGCCGGAACACGTTGTTGTTGTTGTTGTTGTTGTTGTTGTTGTTGTCTTTGACATTTTGCTCGATGAACAACGTTGAATGTGATTGAACAGGATGCACAACCAAAGCTGGGTCAGTGTCACGTTGTGTGTTTTACAAAGAGGGTTGAATGAAATGTCAATATGATAAGATATGCAAACATATCCCATTAGTTGTACAATTAATTCATTAATGAATGAATGAATGCACTCCAACACTACGTCACACAACAGATGCATTACACATCTGGTAATAATCGGCTTTTTGTTTCCTAGATCCTATGTTTCCTTTTACCTTTCAGCTAAAAAAGAGGAGGAAACTGTGTACGACGAAGTGAAGATGAAAAACGAAACAACCGAACAGACTGCCGACACCGACGGTAAGCTGTAAAATACCCAAACAAAAAAACACATTGAGGTTCATTTTACTGCCACCACTCTAACCAGTATAACAACCATTCAAATGGAACTAGTTCCTGAGTCGGCTTTGGAAATCATCTGTAAATTCACTCTGGAGGAGCTTTGTCGAAAAGAAACATGATGTCATCAACGTAAAGCTTTAATTGTTGTTGTACTACTGCCACCATACTTATACTATAACTGCTACAATGCACTACTGTATGCCCAATGGCAAATGTTTTATCTCAAGAGGATAGGTTTTTAAAACGTTACATAATCCCTGCGAAAGGTTTCTGCATAGAATCTGAAGGTAAAGGAATTTGTGTTTGTTGTCCAAGTTGTATCGTCCAATCACGTCGGAGCCGGCTGCGGCTGATTGATCAGCCTCATCACGGCTCGGCGTAAACTACGTAAAAATGAACGTAACATAAGTACGTAAAAAAGCAGCGCTAACGTACAAACACTGAACAACACAAAAAGCAAGAATGCACGGTTATTACACATCGTGTTGTCGTGAATATTGAACTCTTGTTCTGTGTACGAATGCACGTTGATCTGAAGCTCATGGAAAGCTTTGGCAGTCGGAGTTGGTGAAATCTAATGTGGGACTTTTCTGTCTTTTGTGTTCTGATTGTCTTTTTGCCAGATGAGAAAGAAAACAACAAGCAGTGTCACTATCAGAAGTTGGCTTGTTGTTTTGGGATTCTTTGTGTCATTCTGCTGGCCGGCCTCGTAGCAGTCTTTGTCGTCCGTAAGTACAACTCACACAACATTTATATTTATATAAATGATGTCTGTCTGTCTATTGTGTTCTAAATCTGTGACACACATTCATTTCTGTTCATTCAATGTATTCAGACAGGAAGTAATTCATAAGACTTGCAAATGCTATTTATTTGTGAGCCCATTGTGATGCACAGAGCAGCGACATGAACTCATCTAAACTGTGTTGTTCATATGTCACCAGTTCATATTTAACTTCTTATGGTTTAGTAGTCGATCGAAGACACTTTCATTTTTGAGACAGAAGCCAAAATGAGTGAAAAAAATACATTATGCATCATAGCAATTAAGTCGAGTGAATTTGTATATTTTTCTTATTGTCAACAAATCCCAGAATTAGACCAAAACCAGCACTGAATGTATCTACTAAGAAGTGTGTGTATCAAACTCTGAACTTCACCTTCTGGGCCATTGAACGCCATTAAAAACACATCAGTCTTGAACTATTCTTAAAGAGGCGCACAATGCCACGCTGTAAAACAACTGGTTTTGGTTTAGCTAGGTTTAACTACTCTAAGGTTGAATAATGATCAGGATTTGTGTTAAAATAATATGACATTGTAACAATCTAACAATGTAATAAAGCAACATTGTAACAATGCAACAATGTAACATTGTAACAACGCAACATTTGTTACAACGTAAGTTTTATAAATAGAGAACAACCATCACAAAAGGTCTTAATGACATGTGTAACAACAGTACATAACAAACAGATATGTAACTAATCTTTTGGGTTTCTCTTAGGACACAAACAATGGTCTCTTTGTCCAGTTGTTGTTGTTGACAGTGTAATATGTTTACGTCTTCAGTAGGTCTGAATGCAACATTAAGTGGTGAAAGAAACCAAACGACTCTGCTGGCTGAAATTCAGAACCTGACAAACCAAAGAAACAAACTCAGCGTAGACAATAACAACTTGACAATGGAACGCAACAATCTGACGGTCGAGTTGAGCAACCTGACAAAAGAAAATATTGTCTTAGATAGCAATATCACAAACCTGACAACACGGAACCAGGATCTGGAGAACCAGAAGAACAACTTGACACAACGAATACAAGACATGGAGACGAACTGGAATGAGCAGAACATCAGCAGAGCTCAGTGGAGCATCTATACCTACTGCATTGATAATGACGGTATGATCACATTCCTTTAATTAGGTCCATAAATACCCAATAATATCATCATAATGAAGGTGTTCATTGCTCTCTGTTCTTTCAGCGAAACAGTGTAACTCTTGTAGGAAGGGCTGGTTACTCAACCAGACCAGCTGCTATGCGGTTGTTAACCCTGAAGATCGTGGTCAGAAAACCTGGGAAGAAGCTCGAGAAGACTGCAGAGGAAAAAATGCAGATTTGTCTGTTGTACTTACTGAAAAGGAAAAGGTAACGAGAGAACTGTGTTTATGACAATTATTACATTGACATGTATTTTCCGTAGGTGAGTCTGATAGGCATGTTTACCCTTATTTAAGTATAAATATAAATAATGTAAATAAGACAACAAATGGTTTCTGATTAATAAAATGTTTACATTCAGTATCTGATAACTGTTTCTGTTACGATAGGACACACTCAATTATTACAGCTGGGGAGACACTGGATACTGGATTGGCCTGAGAGCTGAAGGAGGGAAATGGAAGTGGATGGATGGAACTGAGCTGGCTCAAACGTAGGAGACACTTCCTTCACCACTTTGAGTCAGATGTCCTATCAGCCTTTGGTCTAAACATCTTGTTGTTCCTTCAGCTCCTGGATAGGAGATGCTACTGAAGGTCACTGTGCTGTTTCAATCCAGGGTGAAAGATGGAGCTCAGTGAGCTGTGGCGCCCGACAACGATGGATCTGCATACAGGACGCTTTATCTCTTTGAACTTCTCACACTTCATACTTGAGAAGGTTTCTGGATTCTCTTGCATGTAATATCACGTGGCTCATAAATATCAAACTGTGTAGACTTCTACTTCACAACTATGTTTTTAAAAGCTAAACAACTATATCTATACTAAAACATATATATGTTGTATGACGTAAACTATTCTTCAAAGCAGACGCTGACCTTTAAAGTGTATTATTAGATAACGGCCTGAAGGGGCTCTAAAGTGTTAAATATGAATAATAATTTGTGTTTTCCTTCTGATTTGTTAAGCACTGCTTATGACTTATAGATCTGCAGATTGATGAAAGGCACCAACAAGCTCAGGTTCCTATCTGTAGTTGTATATCGTTGCTACTCATTAGCTGCATCGCTTGTTCTCAGCAGGATGTCCCAGAGTCTGTTTCCATGAAGTGTTCAGATCTTCACATGTTTGACTTTACAGCTGATGGCTGACGCCTTCGTCCATCTGGAGGCATCGAGTTCATATTTCAGTCTGTTGTCACCTGTGAATAAATGTGCTGCCACACGTTGTTGTTTGTGTCTTTGAATCCGTCAATGAGCTTGAATCCAGTCAGGAAGAGCCGCCTCCTTCAGGATGCTGTGACATGTGAACTCATTGATCGGTCACACTGTCGACACCGGCAGCAGCACAGCTCCAGAGAGCGACAGGAAGTCTCACTTAGGGGAAGTCTCACGTAGGGGAAGTCTCACGTAGGGGAAGTCTCACTTAGGGGAAGTCTCACTTATTAGGGAAGTCTCGTTTTGTGTGTTTTTACAAAGAGGATTTTCACTTTAATCAGATGTTCAGTTTTATTTTGGTGGTTCTACATAAACGGGTTTCTCCACGTAAGCTGATCCGAGAGTGTTGCCTGTTGTGTGCGTTCTGCCTGCAATAAAACTTCCTTCAACTATTCCGTGTCCGTCGTACTGCTCCTGGGTCCTGAACACACCCGTTACAGTACGATCTGGTCTTAGCGTTGACACGGCATATGACACCTCATCACAGGCCCGGTTTGTGTCCATTGAAGAGGAGATCCAGCGATATCGCCGAGGTTCAAGGACAGGGACCAGATCTTGACCGCCTTGATGAACCAGGTACAGCAACTCCCGGTAGCCATAACCGCGTCTCGAACCATCGCATTCAACGTCAGCCTCAGAGCCCCGGGTGGGGGAGCCGGAACGTTACCTTCCGGTCCTTCTCCGACAACCTGCGCAAGGTCTTCAGGGCGGTGTCCGTTGGACCGGACCTACTGGGGCTCCAGCAGGGCCACCAACCTGTCACGGACTGTGCCATTGAATTCCAGACCAAAGGCCCAATGAAGTTTGTGGAACATGGTGTGACGTATAATTGCTCGGGCCTAGCAGATTACGCCGAAGACGAAAAAGTCTCGTTGAAGTTACCCACATCCCTAGATGGGCATTAGTCTGTTATATTGAAAAGTGTTCACGTGTCAGAACATAATAAAGGAAGTTGCAGTAGAGTTGGTCAGAAAAAACCCGCGTATAACTATTCTCAGTCGAAGCCTCAAAGCACTAAACACCATCAGAGCGGACCAGACGCCCTCCCAACAGCTCTCATTCAGAACTGCAGCGGGATTTAAAAAACATTTCTTCAGGATGAACCGAAAACCACCGGATGAAATAGGTACTGTAAAATATTATAATGTTCATGTGTCTGCATGTAAGACTTTATGTACCGTACCTATGTATGTACCAAGATGATGCTTCTGGTGACCACGCCCGAACGCCAAGAGGGTTGAAAACGCAAAGATTTGTTTCATGTTGGATCTTTTGTTTAGTGTTTCCACTCTGATCAACACACTGGGAACCATCACATGTCCTGTTTGCTTTTGCTCAGAGTAAAGTGAGGAAGAATCTGCTCATTTGAGTATTCTCAGTACAACAAACCTAAAGTCTTTCTGTGAAGCAGCATATCGTTGGTGTTTGCTTCTGAAGCTTTGACTAATTTTACAATGTATACATTCATTTTTGTATCAGTGTACTCAACATATTGGGACTACAACTGCATGTAAATATTTGTGTTTGATCTGTTTATCTTTCAGAGGAAATCCAAGAGGAAGCTGACTACGTTAATGAACCAGTACGTCCTGTGTATAAAGTGGCAGCCCCTCCAGGTGCATGAAGAACACTTTTCATACATCTAATAATGTCAATCATGATGTAGAATAGAGGTTAAGATTGAACATGTGAATGTTCAAGAGCTCAGATCCTTTTGTTTTCTATTTAAAATGTATTAAATCTCATTTGACTGAGATAAATCAACCTCATTAATCCATGTTTGTCCTCATGGCTCCGACAGACCAGAGGTTCCTCTTCTTCTCTCAGACTCTTCCACCGATAGCCGTGTGTTGGCTGATACTGGTGCTCATCCTGGGCCTTCGTATCCACTGTGAGTACCTTCTGTGTGAGCCTCACTTCAGAGCAGGTTCTCCTTGGCTTGTTGTAGACTGTATGTGAATGTGTGGCCTCAGTTAAAAGAAATCAGTCTGAAGTATTCAACCTTTTTAGGACAGAAGTCACTCTTTGTGATGCGTAGAGGACATTTGGTACTAAGAAGACAGACCGGAGACATGTGAACCCACAATGTAAAGTACATTATAATCATGTAAAACACGTTTCTTTGTGTTTTTGTACGTTCCTCCGTCCGTCGCCGTAGTTACTTCTGTCATTTCAGAACACGCCACACAAGCTGAAGAAATGTACTGGAGAGAACGAAACCGGGATCTGGAGAACCAGAAGAACACCTTGACAATGGAACGCAACAATCTGACGGTCGAGTTGAGCAACCTGACAACACGGAACCAGGATCTGGAGAACCGGAAGAACACCTTGACAATGGAACGCAACAATCTGAAGGTCGAGTTGAGCAACCTGACAACACGGAACCAGGATCTGGAGAACCAGAAGAACACCTTGACACAACAAATACAAGACATGGAGAGGAACGTAATGTGTCTTTGCTAACAGGCCATGTACCACATTCCTTCAAAGTAGCTGTAATTAAACCTCTCCTGAAGAAGCCCACTCTTAATCCAGAGGTGTTGGCTAACTACAGACGATCTCTAACCTTCCCTTCCTCTCTAAGATCCTTGAGAAAGTAGTCGCACATCAGTTGTGCGACTGTTTCATGGATTGGAGGTCCATTCATACATTGTCATATTCATGTAATGTGTTTATGTAACTTTGTAAATGCTGTTCATTCTGTCCATCCATCCATCCATTATGACCTCTTATCCGGGGTCGGGTCGCGGTGGCAGCAGGTTCAGCAGGCCGACCTGAGATTCTGGTCACATGACATCTATTCATCTGTCCATCCGGGGAGAGGGATCCTCCTCTGTTGCTCTCCTGAAGGGTTCTTCCCTTTTTTAAAACCTGTCTTATAATATGAATTACCTGTCTTATAATATGAATTACCTGTCTTATAATATGAATTGTCTTATAATATGAATTGTCTTATAATATGAGTTGTCTTATAATATGAATTGTCTTATAATATGAATTGTCTTATAATATCAATTGTCTTATAATATCAATTGTCTTATAATATGAATTGTCTTATAATATCAATTGTCTTATAATATCAATTGTCTTATAATATGAATTACCTGTCTTATAATATCAATTGTCTTATAATATCAATTGTCTTATAATATGAGTTGTCTTATAATATTAATTGTCTTATAATATGAATTACCTGTCTTATAATATCAATTGTCTTATAATATGAATTACCTGTCTTATAATATGAATTGTCTTATAATATGAATTGTCTTATAATATCAATTGTCTTATATGAGTTGTCTTATAATATGAATTACCTGTCTTATAATATGAATTGTCTTATAATATGAATTACCTGTCTTATAATATGAATTGTCTTATAATATGAATTGTCTTATAATATGAATTGTCTTATAATATGAATTGTCTTATAATATGAATTACCTGTCTTATAATATGAATTGTCTTATAATATGAATTGTCTTATAATATCAATTGTCTTATAATATCAATTGTCTTATAATATGAATTGTCTTATAATATGAATTACCTGTCTTATAATATCAATTGTCTTATAATATCAATTGTCTTATAATATGAGTTGTCTTATAATATTAATTGTCTTATAATATGAATTACCTGTCTTATAATATGAATTGTCTTATAATATGAATTACCTGTCTTATAATATGAATTGTCTTATAATATGAATTGTCTTATAATATGAATTACCTGTCTTATAATATGAATTGTCTTATAATATGAATTACCTGTCTTATAATATGAATTGTCTTATAATATGAATTGTCTTATAATATGAATTACCTGTCTTATAATATGAATTGGCTTATGAATAGCACACGTGCGTATGTGTGGTTGTTTCTGTGTGCATCTTTGTCACGTGACTTTTTAAATGGTCGCCTCTGATTGGCCACTAGAGAGAGCTGCGTCATCTCAACAGAACGCAGAGTGGTTCATAATTTGTATTTGTAAAAGAATGTAAAACCAAATATCAATTTGCAGAGGTGACAGTAGAATATTTGCTTTCTATCTAGAAGTTTTCGTCTATCAGATTGAATAAAATGCCGGAACACGTTGTTGTTGTTGTTGTTGTTGTTGTCTTTGACATTTTGCTCGATGAACAACGTTGAATGTGATTGAACAGGATGCACAACCAAAGCTGGGTCAGTGTCACGTTGTGTGTTTTACAAAGAGGGTTGAATGAAATGTCAATATGATAAGATATGCAAACATATCCCATTAGTTGTACAATTAATTCATTAATGAATGAATGAATGCACTCCAACACTACGTCACACAACAGATGCATTACACATCTGGTAATAATCGGCTTTTTGTTTCCTAGATCCTTCCTCATCTTTTAACAATTAGACTAATAAAAAAAAAACTTCCTGTTCGTCTGCAGCAAAGAAGTCCTCTGGTTATGCTTTATTTATTAAAGGATTGTAAACTTAACATCAGAGCGCCTCGTGGTTTCCACTCGTGGATTGCTTTCTCCTTAAAGAGCTCCAGCATGTTCTACCTCAACAGCACCGGCAACAAGTGCAGTTTTATATTAAATAAAGTTGTATTGGTCTAAACATGGCTGCACGGTGGTGTAGTGGCTAGCACTGTCGCCTCACAGCAAGAGGGCCGCGGGTTCGATTCCCGGTCGGAGCGGTCCTTCTGTGTGGAGTTTGCATGTTCTCCCCGTGGCAGCGTGGGTTCTCTCCCGGCTCTCCGGCTTCCTCCCACAGTCCAAAGACATGCTGCAGGTTCATTGATCTCTAAATGTCCCATAGGTGTGAATGTGAGAGTGAATGGTTGTATGTCCCTACATGTGCCCTCGATGGTCTGGCGGCCTGTCCAGGGTGTCCCCTGCCTTCGCCCTATGTCAGCTGGGATAGGCTCCAGCGCCCTGCGACCCTAATGAGGATAAGCGGTATTGAAGATGGATGGATGGATGGATGGATGGTCTAAACATCATGTCATGGAGGTGCTGATCCTGAAGAAGGTCACTGTGCTGCTTCAGTCCAGCATGGAGGATGGAGCTCAGTGAGCTGTGACGTCCCACAACGATGGATCTGTGAGGAGAAACTGGGGAAACGGTTTGCTCTCCGTAAAAGCTTCTAAATATCAAACGTGTCGGAAGGGGAACAACGTGCTCTTCTTCAATGTGACATTTATATTGGCATTACATTTTTATTTTA
>NC_046981.1:2051527-2074761 GCF_009769545.1 Cyclopterus lumpus
ATAGATGGATGGATAGATGGATGGATGGATAGATGGATGGATGGATAGATGGTTGGTTGATGGATGGATGTATGGCTCTGTAGGCCTTTTGTCCGTATCTGACCAGATGACTACATAGTTCCTTCCATAAGTATGAGCAATTATAGAGTTCATATTTTATCTTAATTCATGGAATAATTATTTTTCCTTAATTAAAAATAAAAAGAATTAGCTCAAGATCCACCAGCATGTGTTTCATTTAGTGTGCATTGTGACCTCATGATCAAACTAGACTTTAAGTCACCATGTATGCAACAAATAGAATAGAATAATAAGACAAACGCATAACATCTTCAACAAAAAGAAAATAATATTAAAGTAAATTAAATCGTTTCCAACATTAGATGCAAAATGAAAAACTGAATTTCTTATTCCTTTTGGGTCACACACTAGTGCTACTAATCACAACGTGTTGCTTTAACTCATAACAAAGGACCCGCGGCTACCAAGGTGCATTGTGGGTGCATACGTCTGTAATAAAGTCTATAATCTTATCTAGACACCTGTATCATATTTATTACATTTGGGACCTTGACTTATATTAAATAGGAGATAAAAAATAAGCCAATATTTTCTGTTTTATGTCATTGTGTGTGTGTCACAGCGTCATCTACCCTCAGAACCGACGAGGGGAACCAGAGTACAACCCCTGTGGTAAATACATGGTGAAACTCCACATCAACGGAGTTCCCAGGAAGGTAAAAAAGACGAGAACCGCATTTAGTCCTGACCTGTAGAACCGAAACGCAGAACACGCACGTTCTGCACGTTCTGCACGTTCTGCACGTTCTGCACGTTCTGCACGTTCTGCACGTTCTGCACGTTCTGCACGTTCTGCACGTTCTGCACGCACACACTGCACATCACACGTGTTCCTCTCTGTGAGTGGAAAACGCATGAGGAGAGCCCAGCAGGGAGAACGGAGCTCAAAGGGGACAGTGTGTGAGATCTGGCGCCCTCTTGTGGTGAAGATGCAGATCGCAACCACCCTTTATTATTTCTATAAAACATGTGTGATATTATTTGAAGGCAGACGAAGTCGCGATGAAGGTAAAGCCATGATGTTTACCCCCCCCCCCCTCCCGGCTGCAGGTGATTATAGACGACTACCTGCCGGTGGACCGTAACGGGGAGCTGCTGTGCTCCTACTCCAGCAACAGGAACGAGCTCTGGGTCTCCCTCATAGAGAAGGCCTACATGAAGGTGATGGGAGGCTACGACTTCCCCGGCTCCAACTCGGTGAGTGCAGGCAGAGAAGAAGAAAAAAAAAATGTTTTGCTCTCGATTCTCGTGCAAAATCCCTAGAAACAGTGATTCGTGTTGAATTAGACTCGACAAGTCTGGGGTGTTTTTTTTTTTTTTTTTAAATGCTTAAATGCTTTAAATTTTCCAGAACATCGATCTGCACGCGCTCACCGGCTGGATCCCCGAACGCATCGCGATGCACTCGGACAATCAGTCCTTCAGCAAGGACGACACGTTCCGCATGCTCTTCCAGAGGTGAGCGACGCACGAACGCACAAAGAAGTTCATCGAGGAACTCCTCGTCAACTTTATGTAGGTGTATTTTTTTTATTTGCCCCTCACCGTTTCTTGCCTCCCCCCCCCCCCCCCCCCCCCCCCCACGTCTCTGGGGGTTTCCATTATCTTCGCGTTGCCAGGTTTCACAGGGGCGACGTCCTCGTCACCACGGCGACGGGGGTGATGACGGAGGAGGAAGGGGAGAGGTGGGGCTTGGTGCCGACGCACGCCTACGCTGTTCTCGACATCAGGGATCACAAGGTCGGTGCAGTGGGTGGAGAGTCGGGGGTTTCGCCGCTCGGCCGGTGGAGTGCAGCTTCCTGCTGTGACCGGGTTGCGTTGTCTCCGTAGGGAACGCGTTTCCTGCAGCTGAAGAATCCGTGGAGTCACCTGCGGTGGAAGGGCCGCTACAGCGAGCGAGACGAGAAGAACTGGACGCCTGAACTCCTCAAGTACCTCAACTTTGACCCCAAAACGGCGCAGAAGTTTGATAACGGTATTTACTTTTTCTTCTTCTTTGTGACCATATTATGACTGAGGAGGAGTGACGTAGAGACGCTGTATCTCTGGTAGCGACCTGTCAATCACCTTGTAGCCCCGCCCTAAAGCATCCCCTGCTTTATGGTCTGTTTGACTCTAAATGACCATAATTTACTAAATGAACATCACGCTGTATTGAAGAAGACTTGAAACTAGAGATTGAGACCAAAAACTAATGTTTACAATGTTTACTGAGGGAATAAATCAAGAGAAGTAGAGTCATTTACATAGACTTCTATACAACCAGAGGAGTCACCCCCTGGTGGTCAGCAGAGAGAATGCAGCTTTAACACATGAAGCATATACTTCTATACAACCAGAGGAGTCGCCCCCTGGTGGTCAGGAGAGAGAATGCAGCTTTAACACATGAAGCATAGACTTCTATACAACCAGAGGAGTCGTCCCCTGGTGGTCAGGAGAGAGAATGCAGCTTTAACACATGAAGCATAGACTTCTATACAACCAGAGGAGTCACCCCCTGGTGGTCAGGAGAGAGAATGCAGCTTTAACACATGAAGCATAGACTTCTATACAACCAGAGGAGTCGTCCCCTGGTGGTCAGGAGAGAGAATGCAGCTTTAACACATGAAGCATAGACTTCTATACAACCAGAGGAGTCGCCCCCTGGTGGTCAGGAGAGAGAATGCAGCTTTAACACATGAAGCATAGACTTCTATACAACCAGAGGAGTCACCCCCTGGTGGTCAGGAGAGAGAATGCAGCTTCAACACATGAAGCTTAGACTTCTATACAACCAGAGGAGTCCCCCCCTGGTGGTCAGGAGAGAGAATGCAGCTTTAACACATGAAGCTTAGACTTCTATACAACCAGAGGAGTCGCCCCCTGGTGGTCAGGAGAGAGAATGCAGGTTTAACACATGAAGCATAGACTTCTATACAACCAGAGGAGTCGACCCCTGGTGGTCAGGAGAGAGAATGCAGCTTTAAAGACATGAAGAGTGCTCCATCAAATAACATATTTTGCCTCTCCAGGTGTTTTCTGGATCTCCTGGGAGGACCTCTGTCAGTACTATGACGTCATCTACCTGAGCTGGAACCCCGCCCTGTTCAAAGAGTCCTCCTGTATTCACAGGTGTGTGTGTGTTCCCCAACATATAGATGCATTGTGAGGGTGTATGTGCTCAGTGTGTGTGTGTGTGTGTGTGTGTGTCTGCAGTAGCTGGGATGGAAAGCAGGGTCCAGTGAAGGACGTCTACAGTCTGGCCAACAATCCCCAGTTCAAGCTGGAGGTCCAGTGTCCGACGGGGGGGGCCGCCGTGTGGGTGCTGCTCACCAGACACATCACTGACAAGGTGGGCACACACTTAGTGTGTGTGTGTGTGTGTGTGTGTGTGTGTGTGTTCCCCAACATATATATGCATTGTGTGGGTGTATGTGCTCAGTGTGTGTGTGTTCCCCAACATATAGATGCAGTGTGTGTGTGTGTGTGTGTGTGTGTGTGTGTGTGTGTGTGTGTGTGTGTGTGTGTGTGTGTGTGTGTGTGTGTGTGTGTGTGTGTGTGTGTGTGTGTGTGTGTGTGTGTGTGTGTGTGTGTGTGTGTGTGTGTGTGTGTGTGTGTGTGTGTGTGTGTGTGTGTGTGTGTGTGTTCCCCAACATATATATGCAGTGTGTGTGTGTTCCCCAACATATAGATGCAGTGTGTGTGTGTGTGTTCCCCAACATATATATGCAGTGTGTGTGTGTGTGTGTGTGTGTGTGTGTGTGTTCCCCAACATATAGATGCTGTGTGTGTGTGTTCCCCAACATATAGATGCAGTGTGTGTGTGTGTGTGTGTGTGTGTGTGGTTCCCTGTTATCTGCTGACTGTGTTCTCTCTGTTTGCCCCTTCAGGATGATTTTGCACAAAACAGGGAGTTCATCACTCTGGTCGTGTACCAGACGGACGGGAAGAAGGTTTACTACCCAGGTGAGGTCCAGGTGTACAGAAAGAAACCACGTAAAGAAACACAGGTCCAATATTTGATTTGGCTGCAAAATATTTACTCAAATGTTAATAAAAATGTTTCAAAAGCATCTAAAAGCGAATTTACTGCCTCGGTTTGATCCCCAAACATGTAAACAGCCGACCCCCCTCCTTACATCGACGGCATCCGCATCAACAGCCCTCACTACCTGACCAAGATGAAGCTGACCAGTGCAGGAGCACACACCTTCACACTGGTGGTTTCCCAGTACGAGAAACAGAACACCATCAACTACACACTGCGGGTGAGAAATACACTTTTCTGTGTTTTATTTTTATATTATTATATATACATCCTCCTCTTTGCGTGTGTGTGTGTGTGTTCCCCAACATATAGATGCATTGTGAGGGTGTATGTGCTCAGTGTGTGTGTGTGTGTGTGTATAATTCATGGTCTCGTTTTTATACAGAAATTTCTCTATAAAAAAAGCTTTATGTTTAAATATGTGGCTAACGTATGGAAACAGATGGTTGCTTTAGTTTTTTGGTATTTATTAGTTTTGTATATTGTTTAGGTGCATATGTGAAAAAAGTTAATTACTTAACTTATTTAAGTTTAATTTAATAAAATGTTGAACGTCCGTCTAATACTCTTTTGGTGAATTTAGAATGTTCTGTATATGTTTAATATTCATTTCATTAGTAATCCTCGTCCTTTGGTACAGCTTTAAAATAAATAAATAGTTACTTATTTATATATTCCTGAATGCAAGTTTAAAACATTAGTTTGACGTTTCTGATTATTAATAGATAGTAGAAAATGCTTTCATGTCCAAAACGTGCAGGGAATCGAACCCCCAACCAGGATGAACGTTAACGCTGAAAACTGGAGATGATGGTTTTTTGCAACCGGTAAGAAATGACGTCTTTCTCCAAGAGAGTTTCCTCATCTGAGAGCTCCGTCCAACAAAAACAAGCCCAATCGATGGTTCCAGTTACGATCCAAATGATTTATTTAAAAAGTACGGCAAACACAATTACAAATGGAATCACACTAATAATTACACACAATATATCCCATGGAACAGAGATCCAGGGCCCGCCCCCTGATCGGCTACCAAAGATCTGCTGATCTTCCTCCAGCCTTGTAGCCTTCAAGTCAACCCCCTTCCTCCTCTGCTAGTCCATGGATTGGTCCAGACCTGGTTCTGTGGATCCATGTGAGGTGTCGGTCCACATTCCTGAGCGGTCCTCAGGCCTCAGTGCTTCCTCTCATCGGCTCCATTCTCCAGGCTGTGTCCTTGCTTACATTCACTTATTCAGTGGGTTCTTGATGTTTTCTGGATTCCTTCCACTATCACTTAATAGATCCCATAATTATAATTGATACATTTGCATATTACACACAGTGTCATTCATTTGATACCACATAATCCATACAGTTCTTTATTTGTGTTGACCCTCCAACTTGTAAACTCTTTGTAATACACGACCTCGATCGCGAGCAGCGCCATTAAACCTCGTTTTCTCCCAGTAAACAGGAAGTGACCGTATGTGGACTGAGGAGGAGGGACGTAGAGACGGCAGGTACGTCTCTGGTGTCGACCTGTCAATCACCCTG
The DNA here is from genome assembly GCF_009769545.1 of Cyclopterus lumpus. Taxonomy (NCBI): domain Eukaryota; kingdom Metazoa; phylum Chordata; class Actinopteri; order Perciformes; family Cyclopteridae; genus Cyclopterus; species Cyclopterus lumpus. Next base: position 2,057,172 of record NC_046981.1, read on the forward strand.
TAGCCCCGCCCTAAAGCATACCCTGCTTTATGGTCTGTTTGACTCTAAATTACCATCATTTACTGAATGATTCATGTCGACGCCAAGAACGTGCCGGACACTGCAGGGAATCGAACCCCATCCCAGGAAACCAGGAGGACCATCACCAGTGTCTTCTGCTCGCTTTAGGCTACATGAGGGCAAAGGTCAAGCACAACCTGCATAGCATTTATATGAATGCATAATCGGCCTTTATTTCATTTAATACATGATTAATGTAGTTTTAAACTATTGCCACCTATAGTCAACATGCAGAATAACGTGTAAAAATGTCCATCATCTGTTCAGGTTGTTTAAATGCATGAAAACACAGACAGACAGACAGACAGACAGACAGACAGACACACAGACAGACAGACAGACAGACACACAGACAGACAGACAGACAGACAGACAGACAGACAGACAGACACACAGACAGACAGACAGACAGACAGACAGACAGACAGACAGACAGACAGACAGACAGACAGACACACAGACAGACAGACAGACAGACACACAGACAGACACACAGACAGACAGACAGACAGACAGACAGACACACAGACAGACAGACAGACACACAGACAGACAGACAGACAGACAGACAGACAGACAGACAGACAGACAGACAGACAGACAGACAGACAGACAGACAGACAGACAGACAGACAGACAGACAGACAGACAGACAGACAGACAGACAGACAGACAGACAGACAGACAGACAGACAGACAGACAGACAGACAGACATTTTTGTTGGGGAAACCGAATTAAGGTTGAGATGGGGTTATGGTTGGGGGTTATGGTTGGGGGTTATGGTTGGGGGGTTATGGTTGGGGGTTATGGTTGGGGGTTATGGTTGGGGGGTTATGGTTGGGGGGTTATGGTCGGGGGGTTATGGTTGGGGGGTTATGGTCCGGGGGTTATGGTCCGGGGGTTATGGTCCGGGGGTTATGGTCGGGGGGTTATGGTCGGGGGGTTATGGTCGGGGGGTTATGGTCGGGGGGTTATGGTCGGGGGGTTATGGTCCGGGGGTTATGGTCCGGGGGTTATGGTCCGGGGGTTATGGTCCGGGGGTTATGGACGGGGGGTTATGGTTGAGGTGGGCTTGTCACGATTATTTATGTGGGGAAACCGAATCACTCGGAGAAAACCCACAAAGATGGCGTTGAGGTTGACGTGGGTTAGGCTTGGGGGGTTAGGGGTTAGACGTCTACAGGAGATCTTCAGGCACATCCAGCTTCTCGTCAATACGAGTGGTCTCGTCTGGCGGCCCGGAGGATGTCAGGCCTTGGTCTGAAGAGAAGACTCAGGCAGCTCCTCCTCCTTTGAGAGGGCTGGAGTTAACCTGCTGATTCTCATCGTAGCGAGAAGCCGGTATTTCCTGGAACACCTCTGGAACTCTGGGAATTCTCAGCACTTTTTTCCTGATCCAGGATTGTACCTTCTGGAAGGCAGGCTTTGACGCCTTCTTGAGCTGCCCCTCCAGATCCCATATCGCTTTCCTCTGGTCGTTGATCGTGTTGATGTAGTCAGAGGTGATCTGGTCTTCTTTCCTCTCCTTGTCTAACATCTCCTTGTTCTCGGCATCCTGGTTCATGCTTTCGGTCCGCATCTGAGTGCGTACAGTTTGAGCCAGTATCTTAACCCCGGCCGAGGCGGGGTCCTTTGGGTGCACCATCGCTTTGGCATTGGCATCACAGTAGCGACTTTGAAGAGCCAAGAGGCTTTTATGAAATGCAGGCTTATCCGATATCAACTGCATGGATGCATCAAGGTCCGCCTTGATGGCATGCTGTTGGTGCTCCAATGTCACGTTCTTCTCCTTCTCCTTCCTCAGTTTGGCTTTCAGGCCTGAGATCTCTTGGTCCTGTTCCCTAACTGCTTCCTTGTACTTGTCCAATTCCAGAGATTCTATTTTCAGCTTGTATATCGCGTCACTTAATTTGACCTCTAGATCCTTTCCCACCTCGAGCTTCAGTCTCTCTTGGACAACAGTCATTGAGTTGTCTTTTTGTTTTATGGATTCTTCTAATTTATGAATTTCCTTCTTGTAATCGAATATCTCCAGGTTTTTCTGTTTAATGTCTGACTTTTTACTGTTGACAGTCTGTTGTAAGGAAGTCACTTGTTTTCTTAAAGAATCCATTTCCTTGAGTTCATCCGTTCTCTGTTCAAGTCTGGCAATGTCCTCCCTTGCGGAACAGAGTTTGTTGTAAGTGGATTTAACCAAATCCATCTGTCTCTCTTTCGTTTTGACGGCTTCGTCTTTTTCAATCTCCATTTTTTTAAGCCTCACCACTGTCTCTCTGTTGACTTGCTGTTGAGCGCGCAGGGAAGCTTGAACGTTACCCGCATTCGGCTTATGGCCCCGCCCCCTTCTCCCCTCAAGGCGCTGGTTAGCTAACAGTAGCATGAAGCTAGCGCACCTGGAGCGGCGTCTCGAGACCAAACATGCTAATCACGCCGGTAAGAAGAAACTTTCTGAATTCAAGTCACGAGGCGTAAAGTCACGACGACACCGAGCAGCAGCACGTGCGCGTGCACGCGGCCGGCATCGATGACGCGCATTAAAACAGAAAAAACCCTCTGACGTGAAGTGGACTCGCTCAGAAGGTGAGCCCCGTGTCACGTGACGTTTTGAAGCGACGGCGTCAACGTCAAGGCCACGCAATGCACGCCCGTTTCGCCGCCTCTGTGCACGCGCACTCTCCAGGGAGAAGACTCCAGCCCAGATGGCCTCGTGCCACCTGGTTCCAGGACACAGACTGGCTCAAAGCTGTGCTGTCTGTCAGATGTGTTCATCAAACTGAAGGAACAGCAGAAGTCGGCTTCATGGAGCCGGCCTTTGTGCAACGAAAGGTTTCACAGAAGTGATGTGTGTCTGTGTCTCTCTCTCTCTTCTTTCTCTCTCTCTTCTTTCTCAATCTTCTGTTTGTTTTTCTCTCCGTAGGTTTACTCCGGATGCAAGTTCACCTTCTCCAAGATCCTGAATCCCTTCACTCAAACCAAAAGGGTATAAACACACTCTCTCTCTCTCTGTCTCTCTCTCTCTCTCTGTCTCTCTGTCTGTCTCTCTCTGTCTCTGTCTCTCTCTGTCTCTGTCTCTCTCTGTCTCTGTCTGTCTCTGTCTCTGTCTGTCTCTCTCTGTCTCTGTCTCTCTCTGTCTCTGTCTCTCTCTGTCTGTCTCTGTCTCTGTCTCTGTCTGTCTCTCTCTGTCTCTGTCTCTCTGTCTCTGTCTCTCTCTGTCTCTCTCTGTCTCTGTCTCTCTCTGTCTCTGTCTCTCTCTGTCTCTGTCTCTCTCTGTCTCTGTCTGTCTCTGTCTCTGTCTGTCTCTCTCTGTCTCTGTCTCTCTCTGTCTCTCTCTCTCTCTGTCTCTCTCTCTCTCTCTGTCTCTCTGTCTCTGTCTGTCTCTGTCTCTGTCTGTCTCTCTCTGTCTCTGTCTCTCTCTGTCTCTGTCTCTGTCTGTCTCTCTCTCTCTCTCCCTCTCTCTCTTTCTCTCTCTCTCTGAGCGTGAGGTCGGAGGTTGGGAGCGGAGAGCGTCATGTTCGGAGTTGACGGTGTTTTTTCCCGTGTGTCTCGTGAGTGTAGATCAGTGTATGTGTCGGTGTCGAGTGGGGTACTGTGTGCAGAGGGGGGTTTGGTGGGTTGAGTGTGGCTGTTTGCGAGCTGCCGGCGCGCGCTAGCGACGTGCTAATGGCGGGCTAGCGGGGAGCTAACGGCGGGCTAGCGGGGAGCTAACGGCGGGCTAGCGGGGAGCTAACGGCGGGCTAGCGGGGAGCTAACGGCGGGCTAGCGGGGAGCTAACGGCGGGCTAGCGGGGAGCTAACGGCGGGCTAGCGGGGAGCTAACGGCGGGCTAGCGGAGAGCTAACGGCGGGCTAGCGGGGAGCTAACGGCGGGCTAGCGGAGAGCTAGCGGCGGGCTAGCGGGGAGCTAGTGGCGGGCGTGCTAGCGGAGTTAGCACGCCGAGATGGACTTGAGTTGGCTCACACGCAGACATGGGATTCGGCTTATGCCGGTGTTCCCGTGCTCTGTGGAGGACTGCAGTCTGGCGGTGGGGGAGGTGGTGGGCTACAGCAGCGTGAAGTCCGCTGCCCGGATGAACAAGGCTGTGGTCTTGTTCCTGGACAGCATCAGTAAGGTCAACACGGTGGTGGAGAGCGGGGTCGTGGTGTTCAACACGTCCCCGTCTCTCCCCTGTTCACGGCGGAGGTGAGGGTGACGGTGGCGAACGTGCCGCCGTTCGTGAAGGACGAGGTACTGGTGGGGGAGCTGTCGAAGCACGGGAGGGTCACGTCCCAGGTGAGGAAGATGTCCTCTGGGAGTAGCTCTCCACTACTAAAGCACGTGGTGTCACACAGGAGGCAATGCTTCATGCTGCTTCATGGCAGGAGCGAGGACTTGGACATCACCTTCACGGTGAGAGCTGATAACTCTCTTTTTGTCATCTATGCAAAAACTGACAGTATGAAGTGTTTTAACTGTGGGAGGGAAGGACATCAGAGCAGGGCCTGTCCTCGGAGGAAGGCTGGTGGACAGGACGACACCAGGGGGGACCCCAAAGACGGAGAGGGCACGAAGGGGGGTCGGGAGCAGCAACAGGAGGAGGCAGGTGGGGGAAAGCAGGTGACCACAGAGCGGGGAAGTGGGGTGAAGCAGGTGAACACAGAAGGGGCTGAGGTGGGGCAGCAGGAGGAAGAAGAAGAAGAAGAAGGGGCTGAGATGGGTCAGCAGCAGGAGGAAGGGGCTGAGATGGGTCAGCAGCAGGAGGAGGAAGAGGAAGAGGAAGGGGCTGAGATGGGTCAGCAGCAGCAGGAGGAGGAAGAGGAAGAAGAAGGGGCTGAGATGGGGCAGCAGCAGGAGGAGGGAGAGGAAGAAGAAGGGGCTGAGGTGGCCCAGGAATTGGAGGGGGAGAGGGCAGGTGTAGTACTGCAGGTGGAAGAAGAGGGGGCAGGGGCGGCCCAGGGGGGGGCACATATTCAGGAGGACAGCCAGGGGTGCACTGGAGGACAGGTGGAGGTGGGTAGGGGGCAGGAAGGAGGAGGGAATAAAGTGTGGGCAGGTCATGGAAGGAGAAAGTGAGATGGAGATGGAGGAGGGTGAGGAGAAGCTTCATCCTCTGAAGAGGAAGGCCGGGGGGGACGAGGAAGGCTCGCAGAAAAAAAAGGGACCTGTGGGCCAAGGGTATGAGTCTGAGTCCAGTATGGACGACTACTCTGTGGCAGAGAGTGGGTCCTCTGATGACACTGAATGTGAGAGGGAATATAGTCTGGCCAGGCTGAAATGGTTCCTCAAGGACACAAAGAATAGGAAGTGTGAAGTGGAGAAGCACTTCACCGATCTGCCAAAACTGATTCTATCTATCCGGCTTCATATGAAGAACAAGACGAGGAGAGGTTTTACACTCCAGGAGATTTATAGGCTTCAGAAGATCAGGACAGTGGTGAATAAAGGGCTGAAGGAGGAGGCTGACAGCCAAGCACAGGAGGCCGGAGATCCGGAGGAGCAGCCCGGAGGAGCAGCCCGGAGGAGGAGCACGGAGGAGCAGCCCGGAGGAGCAGCCCGGAAAAGCGGCCCTGAGGAGTGACCATCAGGCGCAACCCTGAGGAGCGACTCAGCCCAGACGACGAGAAACCTTGACTGAAACGATGGCATTAAAACGGGGTCTCAGGACCACCAGCGGACAGAAGCGTTGCGTTTGTTGTTTGATTTAGTTTTGAAATAAGTGCAATGTTCTGTTTGTTTGTTCGTTTTTTTTATGTAAAATAAAGTTTTTCTAAAAATCCCCCCCCAAAAAAATCTCTCTCTCTCTCTCTCTCTCTCTCTCTCTCTCTGTCTGTCTGTCTGTCTGTCTGTCTCTCTCTGTCTGTTCATGGAGTTGTGTTTGATGTCCAGATCAACGGCCAGTGGAAGGGGCCGAGCGCTGGCGGCTGTGGGAACTACAAGGACTCGTACAAACACAACCCCATCTACCAGGTGAACCTGGAGAGGCCAGGGCCGCTGCTGGTGGAGCTCCGAGGATCCAGGTGAGGCTGAGTGAAGGGCCCAGGTGAGGCTGAGTGAAGGATCCAGGTGAGGCTGAGTGAAGGATCCAGGTGAGGCTGAGTGAAGGGCCCAGGTGAGGCTGAGTGAAGGGCCCAGGTGAGGCTGAGTGAAGGATCCAGGTGAGGCTGAGTGAAGGGCCCAGGTGAGGCTGAGTGAAGGGCCCAGGTGAGGCTGAGTGAAGGGCCCAGGTGAGGCTGAGTGAAGGATCCAGGTGAGGCTGAGTGAAGGATCCAGGTGAGGCTGAGTGAAGGATCCAGGTGAGGCTGAGTGAAGGATCCAGGTGAGGCTGAGTGAAGGATCCAGGTGAGGCTGAGTGAAGGGCCCAGGTGAGGCTGAGTGAAGGGCCCAGGTGAGGCTGAGTGAAGGGCCCAGGTGAGGCTGAGTGAAGGGCCCAGGTGAGGCTGAGTGAAGGATCCAGGTGAGGCTGAGTGAAGGATCCAGGTGAGGCTGAGTGAAGGGCCCAGGTGAGGCTGAGTGAAGGGCCCAGGTGAGGCTGAGTGAAGGATCCAGGTGAGGCTGAGTGAAGGGCCCAGGTGAGGCTGAGTGAAGGGCCCAGGTGAGGCTGAGTGAAGGGCCCAGGTGAGGCTGAGTGAAGGATCCAGGTGAGGCTGAGTGAAGGATCCAGGTGAGGCTGAGTGAAGGATCCAGGTGAGGCTGAGTGAAGGATCCAGGTGAGGCTGAGTGAAGGATCCAGGTGAGGCTGAGTGAAGGGCCCAGGTGAGGCTGAGTGAAGGGCCCAGGTGAGGCTGAGTGAAGGGCCCAGGTGAGGCTGAGTGAAGGGCCCAGGTGAGGCTGAGTGAAGGGCCCAGGTGAGGCTGAGTGAAGGGCCCAGGTGAGGCTGAGTGAAGGGCCCAGGTGAGGCTGAGTGAAGGATCCAGGTGAGGCTGAGTGAAGGTGAGGTAGTTACTCCCTCCTGTCTGCAGGCAGTACAGCGTCGGCTTCGAGGTGGTGACGGTGTCGACGGTGGGGGACCCCGGCCCGGCTGCCCCCCAGAAGAGGAACAGTGGAGATTACAGGTGCAGTTTGTAGAAGCAGGAGGCGTCGAGCGTTTTGAAGGACGCTCTGCATCTTTGTCTCCTCTCTGCCTCCATGTGAGTCTCAGAGAGGCCGAGAGACAGAACCCTGAAAGTCTCTTCTCTCTTTCTCCAGGTGTGGCTTCTGCTACATGGAGGCGGACCACGTCCCAGCAGGCCTCTACAACGTCATCCCCACCACCTTCCTGCCCAGACAGGAAGGACCCTTCTTCTTGGACTTTGCCAGCACCTCGGCCCTCAAGGTCTCCCAGCTCCAGTGAAGATGGAGCGTGGGCTTCCTTGTTCTCATGAGATCACACTGATTATGTGACCGCATCCTGGACTCAACAGGAAGTTACGGTGTTAAAAACGTCACATTGTCACAAAGAAATCAGACAGAAATACAATTCAGGGTCTTTCTACCTCTTTCTATGGAAAGCCGTGAACACCAACTCGTGCTTCAGATGCTCTCCACTGCAAAGCCTGATGATGATGATGATGATGATCATCATCATCATCAGACCTGGTGACGTAGATTTAAAAGGTCGTCAATAAAACAGAGAAAGCTGTTTAAAAAGAGTCTGAGGAAGAAAACAGTTAAGAGTTCCTTTGAAATCTCAGGAGCTGTGTGTGTGTGTGTGTGTGAACGTGAACCTTTTACAGATAAAAACTTATTTTAATAATTTCTCATTTGTTACCGTCAAACACATTTATATATATATATATATAGAAATAGAAATATATATATATTTCTATAGAAATATATATATATATAAATATATATTTCTATATATATATAAATATATATTTCTATATATATATATATATATATATATAGAAATATATATCTAAAGATATATATTTCTATATAGATTGATATATATATATATATATATATATGCCTAACCTCGTTTCCTCGGCCCCAGCGTGGGGGGGTCGTCGGGGTCTCTTTCATCTTTAGCCTGTAAATTGTGTTTTTGAGGAAGTTCCATCCACAGTGCGCTTGTTTTGTCCGACCAGCAGGTTTAAAAACTAAAGAATATTAGATATTATATGCAGAAAATCTATAACTGGGGACTTTTTAGATTTTTTTTGCCATTTTGACTTGATTGATAACCACATTTCTGTATATATATATTTTTAAGTTTCTGTGAATCTTGTAATTTTTCGGCACGTGTGTTCATCGGTTTCACTCCGCTGGCCTGTGTGGGTGCACGTGGCTCTTATGTCAGCAGGGCGGTGTGCACTGAATATTACAAAAACCTCTTCAACAATATAATTTTCACATCATATATCATTCACATTTATTTTTTTATAACCCATGAAAAACTTGCCTCAGTGCACGTTATTCCACGTGCACGTGTTGCATGTGATGAACCTGGTTCACAGTAATACTTCAGAGCATGATGACATAAGAACCGTTAACAATAATTCATAATAAAGCCGACTGCAGATGAACTGTAAACGCTGTCGTGCTCAAAAGGTTGGAATGTTCTTTTCAGAGGGAAATATAGCTTTAAATATCCATTCGTTGATTGATTGTAAATCATTGTCATTATTATGAATGCCATGTAAAGTTATGTCATTTTAAATTACTATCATTTAAATCCTGCCGCAACTCGTTGTATGAATGATGATTTCATGTTTTGCAAAACTTGCACTAAATGTTTGTTCAAACGTTGAATACATGAAATGGTTCCTGCTTCTGTCCGGGCTCCTCTGTTGCTTTTATTTTGGAGGGCAGGGGCTTTTATTTTGATAGAGCGAGCAACAGTAATCTGATAAATCCTGTAAAGGTTGCAGGAACAACAAACTCAAAACCTTAAAGGGAGGTTTTAATAAATGATAACGGCACATCGACGTGGACTTTTCATTTTATAAATTGAAATATTGCGTAAATAATATATATTTGCCCTTAAAATCAAATAGTTTTACAAGATATGTCATCAGTATTTGAGGCCATATTTTCGTTCTCAAACTTAACCCTTTCACGTTACTTTATGAACAGATATTACTGGGACCAGTACAGAAAGTTGCAGGTGAACATTTAATATCCAGGAAGAGAGCAGCTGGTTACCAGTGTGGTCACGTGACCATACGGAGGCTCGTCATTGGACAACATGACTTACACGTCACCCAACAATCGGGACGAAGATACAAGAAGGGAATATTATTTATTTAATTCTTTAGAGCATGTAGAATAATAGCTCTCTGCCCAACATACTATTTCACATCTGCAATATAACCGTTATTGTATTGGAAGGACACGCGTTGCGTTTAAATATTAGAAGACGAAGGAACATTTAAAACACGACCATCTTGGTGGAAGAAACCAGGAGAGAAAAGCTCAAACTTTAAGTAGCTTATGAATACACAACTTTTCTTAGTACCTGAACATCTACACACACACACACACACACACACACCAGTAAATGATTAATTAAGTGACTTTAAGCACAACCTCTGCTCAGTTCACAGGAACAAAGGATCCAGTTTGATTATTAACGGTTCTATGAATTATAGAAGAGATGAAGCACTTTTAAAAAGAGCTCGTACGCAGGCAGCCGATGTACTTCTGCTTTTAGTGGAAAAAAGAACGGCACGTTTGGTCCCGAATGAGACGTTTTCCAACACGACGGTGCTCTTCATGCCTCAGGAGTCCAAAAGGTGTGAAGTCCTCCACGAGGAGACGGGACCCCCCGACGCTGCCGAACAGGAAGCGTCCACCGGGCCGGGATCCTGAATGAGGAGTCGAGTCCGGGAGCTCGTGAACCGCTCAGTTCTGGTTTCATTTTGGGAGAGTTCACGTCTCGTCTTTCTTCTCTCAGACTCCTTTGACCAGGACCGCCGTCGGGCCGGCCTCGGCCTTCTGGGAACGGCCGTCTGAGTTGTTGGCGTTGGCGGCGCGAGGGCGGCGCAGGTTGAGGAAGCCGAAGCGCGTCTCCAGGCTGAAGCTCCTCTTGGAGGTGGAGGTGCTGCTGTTGTTGTTGGAGGCTGGAGCGTTGTCCAGGTCGCCCTCTGCGCCCTCTGCCCGGTCACCTGCAGCACAGCGAAGGATTTGATGGTTATTAACCCTTTGAGCGCCCATGGAGAAACATGGAAGTAGCTTAATACAGCACGTAAAGCACACAACACACACACACACACACACACACACACACACACCTCTCTCCAGGTCGCACTCCGGTGACGACGCTCCGCTGCACTCGCTGCGAGGCCCGAGCACCGGAGAGATGAGGCCGAAGTCCGACAGCGACACGGTGCTGGGGAGGTCCAGACTGCAGGGCCTGGACGGAGGAGAGGAGGACGGAGTGGGCGACGGAGAGGAGGAGGAGGACGTGCAGGAGGAGGAGGAGGAGGAGGAGCTGGCGAAGGGGCAGGGCGACAGGAGCTCCTGGGGGCTGCTGGGAGATGAACCCAGGCTGCAGGTGGAGCGAGTCTCCTCCTCCTCCTCCGACATGACGCTGCTGGCCTCGTCGTCGAAACACACCGACGCCACTGCAGGAGGAGGAAGGGAGGGAGGAAGAGAGAGAGAGAGGGCAGAAAGAGGGGAATGGTGAGGAGGAGAGGAGGGATGAAGGAGCAGAGGAGGGAGGATGGATCGAGGAGAGAAGGAAGCAGAGAAAGGAAGGAGAGACAAAAAGTGAGTGAGCGCCAACAGGGCGATAAATAGAACGTTAAGAACTCCTCCAAAAGGAGCAGCCAATCACAGAGCTTTAAAACGGTCACATGCACGTTGTTCTGCCAAAGGAACCGATGACCGTACTCACTGGATATTCCGTCGGACTCCATCTTGGAGCCGTCTCCGTCTCCCTCGGCCCCGACGCCGCGGCCCCGGGGCCCCATGGCGGAGCTCCGCCTGCGCTCGTGGATCTCGTCGGAGATGGTCTCCAGGTTCCTCAGGGCCGCCTTGTACTCCCCTTTGGCCCGGGACAGCTTGGCCTGCCGCGCGTCCACGTTCTTCTTCAGGTTCTATATATATATATATATATATATATATATATATATATATTAACCATAGAACATTTGTTTTTCATATTTCTGTCTCAGTTTCATTCTCGGGTGGAAACCGGATTCACAACGCTGACAGGAAGTACAACGGAGAGCCGGAGCTGTGCACCTCCTGCTCCTCTTGCTCCTCTTGCACCTCCTGCTCCTCATGCACCTCATGCACCTCATGCACCTCTTGCTCCTCCTGCACCTCATGCACCTCATGCACCTCATGCACCTCTTGCTCCTCCTGCACCTCATGCACCTCATGCACCTCTTGCACCTCCTGCTTCTCCTGCACCTCTTGCTCCTCTTGCACCTCCTGCACCTCTTGCACCTCCTGCTCCTCCTGCTCCTCTTGCTCCTCCTGCACTACTCCTCCTGCACCTCCTGCTCCTCCTGCACCTCCTCTTGCTCCGCCTGCTCCTCCTCTTGCACCTATTGCACCTCCTGCTCCTCTTGCTCCTCCTGCACCTCTTGCTCCTCCTGCTCCTCCTGTTCCTCCTGCACCTCTTGCACCTCCTGCTCCTCCTGCTCCTCTTGCTCCTCCTGCACTACTCCTCCTGCACCTCCTGCTCCTCCTGCACCTCCTCTTGCTCCGCCTGCACCTCTTGCTCCTCCTGCTCCTCCTGCACCTCTTGCTCCTCCTGCTCCTCTTGCTCCTCCTGCTCCTCCTGCACCTCCTGCTCCTCCTGCACCTCATGCTCCTCCTGCACCTCTTGCTCCTCCTGCACCTCTTGCTCCTCCTGCACCTCTTGCTCCTCCTGCACCTCCTGCTCTTGTGGAATGAAGTACAAACACTTGAAAGACTTCAACGCTCACGTACCTCAAGCTGCAGGTAGAACTTGGCCTTCATCTCGAAGTAGGGCCTGGGGGGGGGGGGGAGGGGGGGGGGGGGGGACAACAACACAATTAGATCAGAGGGGAAAAACACAGAGCAACCCAGAAAAGTCCCCACATCATCTCCATGGCAACTGTAATTTCTTCAAGCTTATTTAAACCGTATTCCCAGATCTCACTTCGACTTGTTGATGGTGCGTTTGAGTTTTCTCTCCAGCTGCTTCATGCGGCCGATGGCTGCCGTGTATTTGGCCGCCGTCTCCTTGTGGACCAGCTCGCTCCTCCCCTTGGTGTGCTCCGCCTCCATCACCTGTGATGGCCAATCAGAACTCCCCGTCAGCCTGAGGTTTATGTATCTTTTGCCTTTTAAGTGATTCGTCAACTTTCTATCGCTTTTTTTGTGTGAAAAATGTAAATAAAGTGAGCAGGAAGACCAAGAAGGTCCAAACTATCAATAATACTACTTATCGGAAAATTAAAAAGTTTATAATAATTTTTTTGAAATTAAAATTACAAAAATTATTCAATTAAAAAAATGAACAATTACAATTAAAATTTAAAAGATGACAATTTAAATTTAAATTAATCGAAGGAAATAAAAAAGCTGTAAAATAAAAAAAGATGCAGCCACTAAAAATATCAGCACCTCTGAAAATTAAAAAAAAGGACTAAATAAAAATAAAGAAATAACACAATTTAAATTTAAAAAGAAAAGTAATTGAAATTGAAATTAAAATCGAAGAAAATAAAAAAAATCTGTAAAAAATATCAGTACCTCTGAATTCAAATAAAAATTTAAGAAAATGACAAAATTAATCAAAGGATATAGAAAAACTGTAAAATAAAATTAAAAGATGCAGCCACTAAAAATAAAATGACACTTTTCCATCTCTGGCGTCCGATCCCCTCTCTCTCTCTCTCTCTCTACCTGTCTCCCCACCTCCCTCATCTCCCCCTCTCTACCCCTCATCTCTCCCCACCTCCCCCTCTCTCCCCCTCCCCCTCTCCTCACCCGCTGGGTGGCGTGGTTCAGCATCTCCTGCCAGGCGGAGTCAAACTGCCGGCTGTCCTCCTCCAGGAGCCTCTGCTCGGCCAGGGAGATGGTCTCCTTCGCCGCCCGCAGGACCTCAGTGGCTCCCTGGAAGTCCTGGGTGGCCTTCTGGGCCTCCAGCTGGGCCTGGGAGACAGAGGGAGGAAGAGCATCATCATCATCATCATCATCATCAAAACAATTCTAATCTCAATCTCACAAACATTAAATCGCTCTGCTTTGAGTTATTTTCCCAAAATATTTCAGGGCTGCAACTTGAGGTTTGAGTGTTTGTGAAATATAATTACTACATGCAAAAGGTGCAGCTGGACAATATAATAATAATAATAACAATAGTAATAAAACATTTCCACGATCGGTCTTTAAATAAATACTTCAGAGCGGTGTGTATGCAAAGGAAAAAATAAATAAAAATAAAATGCAGAATGTAAATTTAGCTTTGAAAAGGGTAAACAACACTATTTTCAAAGCACCATTTGTCCTTGTGTGTTTGTTGTATAAGTGAAATCCAAAAGCACAACACAAGGAACAAAACGAAGCAGAAAAAAACAAGTAAACTCAGCGTGAAATTAAAGCTTCAGCTGTTTGTTTTTCCCCTCTTAGTCCCTAAATTACCATCACAAAATATAAAAGTATAACATTTAGAGTCACTGACTTGGGAGCAGCAGGTCTGGGGCCTCGTACACCAGCTGCTATAATCCAAACAACAACAACAACATGGGTCATCGATGATCGGTGATCAGTATCAGGGCAAACAAAAGGGATCTCCGCTTTCACCGATCATTTTTTATTCATTTCCTCTGAAGTGGAAATGATCCGGGACAATAACGTCTCCATAACGGGGAAAAACCCCGGCTGCTGGTTCCAGGAGGGAGGTGGACTAACTGTGGCTGGCCTAGATAATGTGAGGGGGGGGGGGGGGGGGGGGGGGGCGCTTCACGTCTTCGACAGAGACATTAACCCAGATACGTCCGGGCTCTGGAGAAGGACTGTCGGGTTCTGTTCAAAGTGACGCCAGCTTAACGGATAAATAAAAGAAACTTTTATTTTGAAGAGTTTACAACAAAAATCCAGACACTGACGTCAAATGTGAATATTTTGGGCGCATTACAGCATTACAGCATCACCATGACCTACGGTGACCTACGGTGGCCCGAGTCTGGACAGATGTCGGGGGATTAGTCGGGAGAAGAGGGGATGAAAGAGGAGGAGGAGGGAGGGGGGGGGGGCTGGAATAGAAAGCTGAGTGGAAGGATGGAGTGAGTTTTAAGGGGTGGGTCTACTGACCACCAATTCAATTCAATTCAGTTTATTTTGTATAGCCACCAGGGGGCGACTCTTCTGGTTGTATAGAAGTATATGCTCCATGTCTTAAAACCTGCAATATATCTACTGACCACCAGGGGGCGAGTCCTCTGGTTGTATAGAAGTCTATGCTTCATGTGTTAAAGCTGCATTCTCTCTCCTGACCACCAGGGGGCGACTCCTCTGGTTGTATAGAAGTCTATGCTTCATGTGTTAAAGCTGCATTCTCTCTCCTGACCACCAGGGGGTGACTCCTCTGGTTGTATAGAAGTCTAAGCTTCATGTGTTAAAGCTGTATTCTCTCTCCTGACCACCAGGGGGCGACTCCTCTGGTTGTATAGAAGTCTATGCTTCATGTGTTAAAGCTGCATTCTCTCTCCTGACCACCAGGGGGCGACTCCTCTGGTTGTATAGAAATCTATGCTTCATGTGTTAAAGCTGCATTCTCTCTCCTGACCACCAGGGGGCGACTCCTCTGGTTGTATAGAAGTCTATGCTTCATGTGTTAAAGCTGCATTCTCTCTCCTGACCACCAGGGGGCGACTCCTCTGGTTGTATAGAAGTCTATGCTTCATGTGTTAATATACATGTTTATATAAAAACACGTATTTCATAAGGAGTGTACATTTTCAACATTCAGGTAGACGACTGCACCAAGGTCAGTGTTCATTGGGTCACAAGAGCGAGGAAGAGCGAGGAAGATAGAGGAAGAGAGAGGAAGATAGAGGAAGAGAGAGGAAGATAGAGGAAGAGAGAGGAAGATAGAGGAAGATAGAGGAAGAGAGAGGAAGATAGAGGAAGAGAGAGGCAGAGCGAGAAAGAGCGAGGAAGAGCGAGGAAGAGAGAGGAAGAGCGAGGCAGAGCGAGGAAGAGCGAGGCAGAGAGAGGAAGAGCGAGGAAGAGCGAGGAAGATAGAGGAAGAGAGAGGAAGATAGAGGAAGAGAGAGGAAGAGAGAGGCAGAGCGAGAAAGAGCGAGGAAGAGCGAGGAAGAGAGAGGAAGAGCGAGGCAGAGCGAGGAAGAGCGAGGCAGAGAGAGGAAGAGCGAGGAAGAGCGAGGAAGATAGAGGAAGAGAGAAGAAGAGCGAGGAAGAGAGAGGCAGAGAGAGGCAGAGCGAGGAAGAGCGAGGAAGAGCGAGGAAGAGAGAGGAAGAGCGAGGAAGAGCGAGGCAGAGAGAGGAAGAGCGAGGAAGAGCGAGGAAGATAGAGGAAGAGAGAAGAAGAGCGAGGAAGAGAGAGGAAGAGAGAGGAAGATAGAGGAAGATAGAAGAAGAGCGAGGAAGAGAGAGGCAGAGAGAGGCAGAGCGAGGAAGAGAGAGGAAGAGCGAGGAAGAGAGCGGCAGAGAGAGGAAGAGAGAGGCAGAGAGAGGAAGAGAGAGGAAGATAGAGGAAGAGAGAGGCAGAGAGAGGAAGAGAGAGGAAGAGCGAGGAAGATAGAGGAAGAGAGAGGCAGAGAGAGGAAGAGAGAGGAAGAGAGAGGAAGAGAGAGGAAGATAGAGGCAGAGAGAGGAAGAGAGAGGAAGAGAGAAGAAGAGAGAGGAAGAGCGAGGAAGAGAGAGGAAGAGAGAGGAAGAGAGAGGAAGAGCGAGGCAGAGCGAGGAAGAGCGAGGAAGAGCGAGGAAGATAGAGGAAGAGAGAGGCAGAGAGAGGCAGAGAGAGGCAGAGAGAGGAAGAGAGAGGAAGAGAGAGGAAGAGCGAGGAAGAGCGAGGAAGAGCGAGGAAGAGAGAGGAAGAGAGAGGCAGAGAGAGGAAGAGAGAGGAAGAGAGAGGAAGATAGAGGAAGAGAGAGGCAGAGAGAGGCAGAGAGAGGAAGAGAGAGGAAGAGAGAGGAAGAGCGAGGAAGAGAGAGGAAGAGAGAGGAAGAGCGAGGCAGAGCGAGGAAGAGCGAGGAAGATAGAGGAAGATAGAGGAAGAGAGAGGCAGAGAGAGGCAGAGAGAGGAAGAGAGAGGAAGAGAGAGGAAGAGCGAGGAAGAGAGAGGAAGAGAGAGGCAGAGAGAGGAAGAGAGAGGAAGAGAGAGGAAGAGAGAGGAAGAGAGAGGCAGAGAGAGGCAGAGAGAGGAAGAGAGAGGAAGATAGAGGAAGAGAGAGGCAGAGAGAGGAAGAGAGAGGAAGAGAGAGGAAGAGAGAGGAAGAGCGAGGAAGAGAGAGGAAGAGAGAGGAAGATAGAGGAAGAGCGAGGAAGAGCGAGGAAGAGCGAGGAAGATAGAGGAAGAGAGAGGAAGAGCGAGGCAGAGAGAGGAAGAGAGAGGAAGATAGAAGAAGAGCGAGGAAGAGCGAGGAAGAGCGAGGAAGAGCGAGCCCGATGAATATTTCATGTTGTTTAAACAACTGAAGGTTTTCCCATCACTTAACAAACGTGCGTCCTTCAAGCGGCGAGCGATGAACCCACTTCTCTTCTTTTTTATTGGACCACCAGGAAGAACAAACTAAATATTAATACACACAAAGCTTCTCTTGAGATAGTTGTGCCTGTCAACATATATGACGTCTGCGCCCTGAAGAAGAAATAAATATATATTTTGTCGTCATTGTGCTTATGTACATTTTATTTATGATGCCGTTGGACCGCCACGTTAATACAGGTTCGCACCTCCCTTAGTGGGAGCAATTCACACTATTTATATATTTCCATAGCTCAATATCCTCTTCATATGACACAATAAGAAGACCTTTCAAATGGAGTTTTATTTATTAAAAGAGACAAATCTGTCTCCTTTTCCGTCTCTTACAATGAGGACCTATTGATGACACTAAACGCCAACAGACACGGGTTGAAGCGGAACATTGTGTTGGATAAAAATAGGACATCTTGTGTTTTTCAATTAATTTTGGTTCAACATTTTGATCTACGAGCACTGAAATAGAATTCTACAAATAGCATAATACAAATCATGTCAGTGTAACCTTACTTCTATCTGCATCTGTGCACACATGCTAGTTTTAAACATTTAAATGTTGATTGAGAATTAAAACGTTTTGGTAATATCTCTGTTGGATTTGAGTACTTAAAAAAAAAAAAAAAGGAGTCTTGTGTTGTTTTCAAGGCCATTTGGAGCTAAACAGGGAAACTTATGACGACTCATTAGCTGCCAGCGAGATAACGATATGCAAACGAGCCGCTCAGTTACGGGTCTGTATTTGATCTTCTACCTTGAAGACATCCCCGCCCAGCCGCTAAGGCCCTCATACCGCTGCTAAGGCCCTCACACCGCCGCTAAGGCCCTCACACCGCCGCTAAGGCCCTCACTCCGCCGCTAAGGCCCTCACACCGCCGCTAAGGCCCTCACACCGCCGCTAAGGCCCTCACTCCGCCGCTAAGC
>NC_046981.1:2074861-2082361 GCF_009769545.1 Cyclopterus lumpus
CCGGTGGACTCCACCTCTACGGGGTCGCCGTCGGAGGGCGGATTTATGCAGAAAGTCGGATTTTCAGAAAGGAATGTTTTTTTCTTTTTGAAGGTTTCAAGGTCCTGAAACTCACTTTTAAAGAACATTATTATTAATTTCAGCTCTTTAGCAACTTCCTCTTCCTGCAGGCAGAAACACAGCAGGCGTGTTTTTAAAGGTCAAAAACCCAACTCGACGATGGAGGGTCTGAAAGTACAAAGATATGAAATCTACCAGAACACGAGGGATGAATAAACTAATACAATATATAATACACTAATAAATAAACTAATACAATATATAATACACTAATAAATAAACTAATACAATATATAATACACTAATAAATAAAATAATCCTCTTGAGGGACGCAGAGCGATGGAAGAGGAACTGGTTTCATCCAGAGATCATGTGGGAGAACTGGAGGGTAAGAGGAAGAGGAAGAGGAAGAAAATAAGAAGAAGAAGAAGAAGAAGAAGAAGAAAACGAGACAAAGAAAAGAAGAAAAGAAGGAGAAGAAAAGAAGAAGAGGGAGGAGAAGATGAAGAAGGAGAAGAAGAAAAGAAGAAGAAGAAAAGAAGAAGAAGCGACTTGACCAACGAACCCTGGAGAAAGAACAGATGATATAAATATATATCAGTCATGTGAGTTTAAAGTTATTCGTCAAAGGTTTCATTAATAATAATCAATAATCCACTTAACGAGTTATTTGCACTAATTAAAGAACAATACACATCCGAACATAATCCAGGTTCTCTTTAAGAAAGATTGATCTCCAACAATCAAAAATATGATCTGGTTGTTATTCTGGGAATTACAATCAAAAACGTATTTATCGTAATTAAACACAGTTCGTCTTGAATGTAAAAAGTCATAAATCCCCCCAAAACAATAACTTGTAATATTCCTCACGCAACAGAAGTAAATACGATCTAAATACATACGTGACCACGCGGATGAGGTAACATCTGTCGCTGCGTTACCAAGGAAACGACACGTCGTTCCTGGTAATCAAAAACACGGGATGGGTATCGACTCCTCTGGTTGTATAGAAGTCTGTGCTTCGTGTGTTAAAGCTGCATTCTTTCTACTGACCACCAGGGGGCGACTCCTCTGGTTGTATAGAAGTCTATGCTTCATGTGTTAAAGCTGCATTCTTTCTACTGACCACCAGGGGGCGACTCCTCTGGTTGTATAGAAGTCTATGCTTCATGTGTTAAAGCTGCATTCTTTCTACTGACCACCAGGGGGCGACTCCTCTGGTTGTATAGAAGTCTATGCTTCATGTGTTAAAGCTGCATTCTCTCTACTGACCACCAGGGGGCGACTCCTCTGGTTGTATAGAAGTCTATGCTTAATGTGTTAAAGCTGCATTCTCTCTCCTGACCACCAGGGGGCGACTCCTCTGGTTGTATAGAAGTCTATGCTTAATGTGTTAAAGCTGCATTCTCTCTCCTGACCACCAGGGGGCGACTCCTCTGGTTGTATAGAAGTCTATGCTTCATGTGTTAAAGCTGCATTCTCTCTCCTGACCACCAGGGGGCGACTCCTCTGGTTGTATAGAAGTTTCACTTCTTCTCTGTGCCAGACCAATCGGATGTTTTGGCTTTTGGACCTTGACCTTCTCCTCTCTTCTTGGTGTGTTTGAGTCCGTCTGCTAATAATTTGAGGAATCCACCAAAGATTATATATATATACACATTTATATATATATGTCGGACGATCTTTAAAACCAAAAACAAAAAAAGTGTAAAAAACCCCGCTGACTCGTTTCCAGGTTTCAGGATTCGTTCCTAAAGGATTGCGAAACGTCTGCGTTCGACCAATCAGAGATGTTTATTATTCTAAACCAATATTTAAAAACAAAACTCCAACCCGGCTCGAAGGAGGAAGACGATTTTTTTTTTGGGGGGGGGGGGGGGGGGGGGATGGAGAAATATGGCCAAAGAAATTAAAGTTGGAACCAATTTGTTTCTCTGGAGGACGAAGGGGGTGAAGTCCTCTGAGGTTCCACAGTTATAGGAAGGAAGTGTGGGTGGAGAAGGAGGGGGTCTTAAAATAAGACGAGAACAACCAAGAGAGGCTGATAACTCAGAGTGTTGATGGATGGAGGGATGGAGGGATGGAGGGATGGAGACCTCGGAAGAGAGAGAGATTGAGGCGTTGTTGAAAGGGAACGAGGGAGATTCGAAGCGAATTAAAAGACGAGAAAGAGTTCAAAGAGAAGGAAGTCACCCCCCCCCCCCAAAAAAAAGATGGAGGGAAAAGTCGAGAGAGAGGGAATAAAAAAGAAGAAGAAGAGGGGAAGTATAACGGAGAGAAAAGGAGCGGAGATGGAAACGCTTGAGTGACAGGCGAGAGAACGAAGAAACAGAGTTTGTAACTTTAGCTGCAGCGGTTTGACTTGAACATGCACACACACACACACACACAGACACACACACACACACAGACACACACAGACACACACACACACACACACACACACACAGACACACACACACACACAGACAGACACACACAGACACACACACACACACACACACACACAGACAGACACACACACACACACACACACACACACACACACACACACACACACAGAGCTGCTGCCAGATTAAACACGCAACGTTACCCAATCACGCAGCCGACCTCGCCTCCGCGGTCCGAAAGAGGAAAAAAATAATAACTCAAAAATCAATCACTTCAAACGGCGTCCGGCCGAGTCACCGACCGAGTCACCGACCGACGATGTCTGGGTCGTTTTTGGTTTCTACGTTTTCGTCCACACAATTCTCTATGGTTGTATAGAAGTCTAAGCTTCATGTGTTGAAGCTGCATTCTCTCTCCTGACCACCAGGGGGCGACTCCTCTGGTTGTATAGAAGTCTAAGCTTCATGTGTTGAAGCTGCATTCTCTCTCCTGACCACCAGGGGGCGACTCCTCTGGTTGTATAGAAGTCTAAGCTTCATGTGTTGAAGCTGCATTCTCTCTACTGACCACCAGGGGGCGACTCCTCTGGTTGTATAGAAGTCTAAGCTTCATGTGTTGAAGCTGCATTCTCTCTACTGACCACCAGGGGGCGACTCCTCTGGTTGTATAGAAGTCTAAGCTTCATGTGTTAAAGCTGCATTCTCTCTCCTGACCACCAGGGGGCGACTCCTCTGGTTGTATAGAAGTCTATGTTTCATGTGTTAAAGCTGCATTCTCTCTCCTGACCACCAGGGGGCGACTCCTCTGGTTGTATAGAAGTCTAAGCTTCATGTGTTAAAGCTGCATTCTCTCTCCTGACCACCAGAGGGCGACTCCTCTGGTTGTATAGAAGTCTAAGCTTCATGTGTTAAAGCTGCATTCTCTCTACTGACCACCAGGGGGCGATTCCTCTGGTTGTATAGAAGTCTAAGCTTCATGTGTTGAAGCTGCATTCTCTCTACTGACCACCAGGGGGCGACTCCTCTGGTTGTATAGAAGTCTAAGCTTCATGTGTTAAACCTGCGTTCTCTCTCCTGACCACCAGGGGGCGACTCCTCTGGTTGTATAGCACCTTCTGGTGAATAATAACCCAGAGGAGGATCACACAACCTGATCCTTCACACAAGCAAACAAACAATTAAATAAACAAAAGGACAACAAAAACCACCACAGACAGCTTTGATTACTTACAGTAACTTTTATTACTAAATATTCATTATTTCCATCAGGCAGAAGGTCTCCTCTCTGAACTGTGGCTATAACAGCTGATACAAAAACAATACTCGATATTACAAATATTCTGAAGCAGTAACGTGTAGTACCTCACATCACACATCTACCTCCATGGCGAAGACGAGCTGTCCAAATAATATAAATTAAATATATATTATATATATATAGTATTAAATATAATACTTTATATATTATATTATATATATAGTATTATATATTATATATATAATTCCTAATATATATATTATATATATAATATTATATAGTATATATATTATAATAATATAATAATATATTTATTTATTTATATAAATATTATATTATATATATAGTATTATATATGTATATAATATAATACTTTATATATAATATGTATATAGTATTATATATGTATATAATAATATATATATATATATATTATATGTATAATATATTTATATATATTATATGAATATATATATATTATATAAATAAATATATATATAAATATACATATATATATATATATATATATATATATATATGTATATATATATATTAGTCTAAAAACCCTTTTTAAGAAACACATGACCGGCAAAGAGTCATTTGGCTGAATATTAGTTGTGTGTGTGGTCAACGCCATACATACATTTTCTACATTTAAAAAATATTTCTTTAGGAAGAATTAATCCTAATTTTTTTGATCTCGGAAGAAAACTCCTCCTCGCTTTTCTGTTATTGTTTATTTTCTTTTTCTAACACATAAACTTTGCCTCCATTCAACAGTTTAACAGAATCCAGTCAAAATGTCGCCGCCTCGTCGTTCAGCGCATTACAATCGGTGCCAAATCGTCACAATTAGTGGACGTCGGTGCCAAATGTGAAGCAATGTGTTGGAGAGATGGATCCCTCGAATGAAGACGCTCGATATCCGGGTTTTCAATAATTAACCATGAACGTGTCGTTTAAACTTTCTTTTAAATAACCGCGTTTAGCTAAATAAACACGTTTAGCTAGCTAAATAACCGCGTTTAGCTAGCTAAATAACCGCGTTTAGCTAAATAACCGCGTTTAGCTAAATAACCACGTTTAGCTAGCTAAATAATCGCGTTTAGCTAAATAACCGCGTTTAGCTAAATAACCGCGTTTAGCTAAATAACCACGTTTAGCTAGCTAAATAACCACGTTTAGCTAGCTAAATAACCGCGTTTAGCTAAATAACCACGTTTAGCTAGCTAAATAACCGCGTTTAGCTAAATAACCGCGTTTAGCTAAATAACTGCTTTTAGCTAAATAACCACGTTTAGCTAAATAACCACGTTTAGCTAGCTAAATAACCGCGTTTAGCTAAATAACCGCGTTTAGCTAAATAACTGCTTTTAGCTAAATAACCACGTTTAGCTAAATAACCGCGTTTAGCTAAATAACCACGTTTAGCTAGCTAAATAACCGCGTTTAGCTAAATAACCGCGTTTAGCTAAATAACTGCTTTTAGCTAAATAACCACGTTTAGCTAAATAACCGCGTTTAGCTAAATAACCACGTTTAGCTAGCTAAATAACCGCGTTTAGCTAAATAACCGCGTTTAGCAGGTGTGTCTTTGCCGCATTCCGATTGGTGCAGCTTATTCTACAACCCTAACCCTGCCCCCTTTGGAGGAAAGACTCCGACACGTCACGGACGCTCCAGAAGATGGAAGAAGGAAAAAAAGAAAGAGACTGCGGGTGTCGAAACCGTCTCTGCAGATTTTCCATAAAACGCTGCGGGTTCGAATCCGCCCCCCCATCATGCCCCCCCGCCCCGCCGCGCCGCATCGAGCATGTGTCCTTTGAGCGTCCAGGATTAAAGAAAGAATAATAAAAGAAGCACCGCAGGTCGGAGGAGGTGAAGGTGGTGGCTGAAGGATGTGGCCTGGACTCACCCGGGCGGCGGGACGCGGTTTATTCTGAGCCGGGGAGGGCGGGGTCTGACATCACGGCAGGAAGTGTGTGTGTGGGCGAGGGGAGGGGGGGGAGGAGGGGGGGGGGTGCGGGTTCAACTTCTGCTGAGGCTATAGACGAAGAGGAGGAAGAGGAGGAACGAGGGAGTCAGCGAAATGTCTGAGGAGGAGTTCACCCTTCATCCTCGGGCTCAGACCTCACCACAGCTGCCCACACAGTGTGTGTGTGTGTGTGTGTTTGTTTGTGTGTGTGTTTGTTTGTGTGTGTGTGTGAGGATCAGCTAGATGATGTAAATATGCATCTGAGAGGACACATGAGACCTCCACTGAGTATATTTACATGTACGTATGCATCATGTGAACGTGGCCTTGTTTACAGTGTGTGTGAGTGTGTGTGTGTGTGTGTGTGTGTGTGTGTGTGTGTGTGTGTGTGTGCGTGCGTGTCATTGAATTGCTCCGCTCCCTCTCAGCCCTCCTCAGCCTCTGGCTCCTTCTTCTTCTCTTTCACTTTTGCAGACGGCTTCCTGGAGACTTTCCTCTCCGCCGCCTCCTTGCTGGCCTCCTTGCTGGCCTCCTTGCTGGCCTCCTTGCTGGCCTCCTTGTTGGCCTCCTTGCTGGCCTCCTTCCCTTCCTTGTCTCTGTCCTTCTCCCTCTTCTCCTTCTTGGGCTCCCTCTTCTCCTTGGGTGGCTCCTTCTTCTCCCTTCTCGCCTCCTTGACGGGCTCCTCGCCACCTCCTGCTCCTTCCTTCACGGCGGCCTCCTTCTTGTCTTTATCTGAATGACGTTAACACACACAAACAACAACGTTATGCATCCGTCAGTATTAATGTTTCAAGGGTCACAATTATACTTATTAAGTCATTATAATGAACATATGTTCTGCTGCATGGGATTCAATGTCAAATTTATGGTCAGAGTGAGTCCCTTGACACATAAAATTCTTATATTATTCTGTACCGGCACTCAAAGTGATCAAAAAGATCACATTTATTGATCCACGATGGAGTTTGGAGATGAATCCGCTTCGAATAACTCAAAATAAAACGTTTTTACAGCCGAACTTCTGGAACCGAGACGCGAATATCGAGAAGCACACGGAACACAATCAAGCTTTTTTTCCTTAAATGTCTCTAATTATTACCCGTGTGTGTGTGTGTGTGTGTGTGTGTGTGTGCAGACGGCTGCATGTGATTACAATGAGAGACACTTGCAGTCTGGAAGGGGGGGGGGGGGCTGCTGTCACTCATATTATTCATGGTGGTGTATGAATCAGGGGCGGTGGTCATGGTAACAATGGGCCACGCCCGGCCTCAGACCACCGGACGCTCGACCGTCAGCTGTGTTTTGTTCCCTTTCGTCTTTAGCAGCCAGACAGATTGAGCGACGACAGCACCTGTTGCATGACAAAGGGCCCCCACTTAACCAGAGTACCCCCCCCCCCATGCCTGTCAAACACACACACACTCACACACACACTCCGCAGCCCCGCCTCCTCCAGATTGGACTGGCTCTCTGATAAGAAGATAACGGGACCGTTGTCTGCCGACAATGAGACACACTTCTTATCTCCATGAGAACGGAGAGGGTCGAGAGTCTGGAGACTGCAGCCTGGTATCTGTGTGTGTGTGTGTGAGAGTGTGTGTGTGAGAGTGTGTGCGTGAGAGTGTGTGTGCGTGTGTGGAGACTGTAGCTCCACAGCGGCCTCTAAAAGTGTCTGCATGTGTTTACGTGTGTGTGTGTGTGTGTATCTGTCTTTGCATGTCTGTGGAGAAGTGTGTGTGTGTGTGTGTGTGTGTGTGTGTGTGTGCATGAGTGTGTGACTCCAGACTCCAGAGAGGAGCTTTAATCAGACGGCT
>NC_046981.1:2092361-2099861 GCF_009769545.1 Cyclopterus lumpus
AAACTACACGAAAACATAACGTGGACAAGTTTAGAAATAAGACTTTACGTGAAAGCTTTAAGTGGATTTGAGCTAGCGTAGCTTAGCTTAGATAGTCAGGTTTAGGCAAACACTGGCACACACACACACGCACCTCGGCTAATCTAATCAAGAACAAAACCAAAACACACACAGTCCTAAATTTACTGTTTGCGATAAGGTTATAGGAGCTCGACAGGAAACAGGAAGTCTGTGGAATGGTGGGAAAAAATATCTCGACCAACACTGACTGTCAACTTGATGTGTGTCACGTTTGAAGGTGTATTCATTTATTTTTCATATATTTGGTTAGTAGCCACCTTGCCCGGACAAGGGAAAACCGGGGCACCCTCCCGGAGCCAGACCCAGGAGGGGAGCTCGTCGGCGAGCGTCTGGTGGCCGGGCTTTCGCCCATGGGGCCCGGTCGGGCTCAGCCCGAAAGAACAACATGGAGCAGCTGTCACCCTGTGGACCCACCACCCGCAGGGAGAATTATCGGGGTCGGGTGCTATGTAGACCGGGCGGCGGGCCAGGCGGGAGACCTGGGCGGGCCGATCGCCGGCAGCATAGACTAGCTCTAGGGACGTGGAACGTCACCTCACTAGCGGGGAAAGAGCCGGAGCTGGTGCAGGAGGTGGAGCGGTACCAGCTAGATATAGTTGGGCTCACCTCCACGCACAGCATGGGCTCTGGAACCAAGCTCCTGGAGAAGGGTTGGACTTTATCCTTTTCTGGAGTTGCCCAGGGTGAGAGGCGCCGGGCGGGAGTGGGGATACTCACGAAGCCCCCGGCTGAGCGGCCGCTGTGTTGGAGTTTTCCCCGGGGAACGAGAGGGTCGCCTCCCTGCGCCTACGGGTTGCGGGGAGTAAGGCTCTGACTGTTGTTTGTGCTTATGCACCGAACAGCATTTCGGAGTATCCGGCCTTCTTGGAGTCGGTGGGAGGGGTCCTGGAAAGGGCGCCGCCTGCCGACTCCATAGTTCTCCTGGGAGACTTCAACGCTCACGTGGGCAATGACAGAGAAACCTGGCGGGGTGATTGGGAGGAACGGCTTGCCCGATCTGAACCCGAATGGTGTTTTGTTATTGGACTTCTGTGCTAGCCACAGTTTGTCCATAACGAACACCATGTTCGAACATAAGGTGGCTCATAAGTGTACCTGGTACCAGAACACCTTAGGCCGGAGATCAATGATCGACTTTGTAATCGTATCATCTGATCTGCGGCCGTATGTCTTGGACACTCGGGTGAAGAGAGGAGCAGAGCTGTCAACTGATCACCACCTGGTGGTGAGTTGGATCAGATGGCGGGGGACTCGGCTAGAGAGACCTGGCAAGCCCAAACGTGTAGTGAGGGTGAACTGGGAACGTCTGGCAGAGGATCCTGTCCGGGAGGTCTTCAACTCCCACCTCCGGAAGAACTTCTCACAAATCCCGAGGGAGGCTGGGGACATGGAATCCGAGTGGACCTTGTTCAAAGCCTCTATTGTGGACGCGGCTGCTCGGGGCTGTGGCCGGAAGGTCATCGGTGCCTGTCGTGGCGGCAACCCTAGAACCCGGTGGTGGACACCGGGGGTGAGGGTAGCCGTCAAACTGAAGAAGGAGGCCTTTCGGGCCTGGCTGGCCCAGGGGTCTCCTGAAGCAGCTGACGGGTACCGGCGGGCCAAAAGGGCTGCAGCGACGATGGTCGCGGAGGCTAAAACTCGGGCATGGGAGGAGTTCGGGGAGGCCATGGAGAAGGACTTTCGGTTGGCCTCAAGGAAGTTCTGGCAAACCATCCGACGGCTCAGGAAGGGAAAGCAGGGTCTACCCCAGGCTGTTCTCAGCAGGGGGGGGGGAACTGCTGACCCGGACTGGGGACATCGTCGGGCGGTGGAAAGAGCACTTTGAGGAACTCCTAAACCCGGCCAACATGTCCCCCGGAGAGGGGGCAGCGCCGGAAGACTTTGGGGTGGATTCACCCATATCCCTGGCAGAGGTCGCTAAGGTAGTCAAAAAGCTCCTTGGTGGCAAGGCGCCAGGGGTGGATGAGATCCGCCCTGAGATGCTGAAAGCGCTGGACATTGTTGGGCTGTCTTGGTTGACACGCCTTTTCAGTGTCGCATGGGGGTCGGGAACAGTGCCCATGGACTGGCAGACCGGGGTGGTGGTTCCCATCTTCAAGAAGGGGGACCGGAGAGTGTGCTCGAACTATCGTGGTATCACACTGCTCAGCCTCCCGGGAAAAGCTTATGCCAGGGTGCTGGAGAGGAGGCTCCGACCGCTTGTCGAACCTCAGATTCAGGACGAACAGTGCGGATTCCGTCCCGGTCGTGGAACAGTGGACCAGCTCTTTACCCTCGCAAGATTACTGGAGGGGTCCTGGGAGTTTGCCCAACCAGTTTACATGTGCTTTGTAGACCTGGAGAAGGCTTTCGACCGGGTCCCTCGGGGGTTTTTGTGGGGGGTGCTGCGGGAGTATGGGGTGCCGGACCCGTTGGCACGGGCCATCCGGTCTCTGTATGCCTGCAGTAGGAGCTGTGTTCGTCTCCTCGGTAGTAAGTCAGACACGTTCCCGGTGGGTGTTGGCCTCCGCCAGGGCTGCCCTTTATCACCGGTCCTGTTCGTGACCTTCATGGACAGGATATCTAGGCGCAGCCAGGGGGCGGAGAGGATCCGGTTCGGGAGTCTCGGGATCGCCTCTCTGCTGTTTGCGGATGATGTGGTCCTGTTTGCCTCCTCGGACCGTGACCTCCAGCATTCACTGGGGCGTTTTGCAGCCGAGTGCGAAGCGGCAGGGATGAGAGTTAGCACCTCCAAATCTGAGGCCATGGTGCTCTGCCGGAAACCGGCGGATTGCTCCCTCCAGGTGGGGGCAAACTGCCTACCCCAAGCGAAGGAGTTCAAGTATCTCGGGGTCTTGTTCACGAGTGAGGGTAAGGTGGAGCGGGAGATCGATAGGCGGATCGGTGCGGCTGCAGCAGTAAAACAGGCGCTGTACCGGTCCGTCTTAGTGAAGAGGGAGCTGAGCCGGAAGGCAAAGCTCTCCATTTACTGGTCGGTCTACGTTCCAACCCTCACCTATGGTCACGAACTCTGGGTCGTGACCGAAAGAACGAGATCTCGGATACAAGCGGCCTGAAATGAGCTTCCTCCGTAGGGTGGCCGGGCTCAGCCTTAGAGATAGGGTAAGGAGCTCGGACATCAGGGGGGAGCTTGGAGTCGAGTCGCTGCTCCTTCGTGTCGAAAGGAGTCAGCTGAGGTGGTTCGGGCATCTAGTTAGGATGCCTCCTGGACGCCTCCCATTAGAGGTTTTCCGGGCACGTCCAACTGGTAGGAGGCCCCGGGGAAGACCGAGGACACGCTGGAGGGATTATATCTCCCGGCTGGCCTTGGAACGCCTCGGGATCCCCCAGAATGAGCTGGAAAGTGCTGCGGGTGAGAGGGAGGCCTGGGTCGGCCTGCTGAACCTGCTGCCACCGCGACCCGACCCCGGATAAGCGGGTGATAATGGATGGGATGGATGGATATTTGGTTAGTGTTGTTCTGGCTCGGTGGTCCGAGGCATCAGATCTGAAATATCACGCACTTTAAGATGAAACTTTGCTTCCGCCTTCATTTTCAGCTTCAATTTGAGCCTCTTAACATACATAATGAAGTGTATAGAAGTCTATATAACATGACTTCTCTCTTGACTTATTCCCTCAGTAAACATTGTAATCGTGACCTCCTCCCGACCTCTGTGAAGCTCGTATGAAGCTCATGTGAAGCTAATGTGAAGCTAATGTGAAGCTAATGTGAAGCTAATGTGAAGCTAGTGTGAAGCTAATGTGAAGCTAATGTGAAGCTAATGTGAAGCTCGTGTGAAGCTCATGTGAAGCTAATGTGAAGCTAATGTGAGGCTTGTGTGAAGCTAGTGTGAAGCTAATGTGAAGCTTGTGTGAAGCTAATGTGAAGCTCGTGTGAAGCTAGTGTGAAGCTAATGTGAAGCTTGTGTGAAGCTAATGTGAAGCTAATGTGAAGCTAATGTGAAGCTTGTGTGAAGCTAATGTGAAGCTTGTGTGAAGCTAATGTGAAGCTCATTATTGAAGGAGACGATGTAGGAGACGATGTAGGAGACGATGTAGGAGACGAGCTCGGTTATTGAAGGAGACGATGTAGGAGACGATGTAGGAGACGATGTAGGAGACGATGTAGGAGACGCTGTAGGAGACAAGCTCGGTTATTGAAGGAGACGATGTAGGAGACGATGTAGGAGACGATGTAGGAGACGATGTAGGAGACGAGCTCGGTTATTGAAGGAGACGATGTAGGAGACGATGTAGGAGACGCTGTAGGAGACGATGTAGGAGACGATGTAGGAGACGCTGTAGGAGACGAGCTAGGTTATTGAAGGAGACGATGTAGGAGACGATGTAGGAGACGCTGTAGGAGACGATGT
The DNA here is from genome assembly GCF_009769545.1 of Cyclopterus lumpus. NCBI lineage: Eukaryota > Metazoa > Chordata > Actinopteri > Perciformes > Cyclopteridae > Cyclopterus > Cyclopterus lumpus. The sequence goes on from NC_046981.1 coordinate 2,096,798, forward strand.
AGGAGACGATGTAGGAGACGATGTAGGAGACGATGTAGGAGACGATGTAGGAGACGATGTAGGAGACGATGTAGGAGACGAGCTCGGTTATTGAAGGAGACGATGTAGGAGACGATGTAGGAGACGCTGTAGGAGACGAGCTCGGTTATTGAAGGAGACATTAATAACCTCAGAGTTCACTCAGAGGTTCCTGAGGATATTTTTGACTGTCAGAGGAGAGAAAAGAGGAGGAAGGTGTTAAAGGAGGCGCTGACACAACAGATAAGACAACCTCATAACACAACTCATCACACACACTCACACTGCAGCGTGCGTGTGTGTGTGTGTGCGTGTGTGTGTGTGTGTGTGTGTGTGTGTCGACTGCAGAAAGAAAGTCTGTAGTCACGTCTGCACGTGTGAGGAGATTCTGAGTTATGAGTGTGTGAACGTGTGAGGGAGAATACTGCTGTCTTTGTGTGTGTGTCTTTGTGTGTGTGTGTGTGCGGCATAAGAATTATGGGGCGTGTAAGTGAATGTGAATGTAAAGAAAACAAGCAACAAGTGTCAAATGAAGTGTGTCTGTGTGTGTGTGTGTCTGTGTGTGTCTGTGTGTGTGTGTTGTGAAGATGAATGAAAGTTGTCACACTTTTTCTTGAGCAAACAGCTCTCTGTTTGCTATCTATCAGTTCACCATTCTGCCACCGGTGTGTGTCTGTGTGTGTGTGTGTGTCTGTCTGTGTGTGTCTGTGTGTGTGTGAAAACAACAAACTGTTGCGTAACCCCTGTTAACGAGGGGGGGGGGGGGGGGGGGGGTCTGCTCTCACGGACCACATTAAACACACAATAATAAACACGTGGCAGAGCGGCGATATCGAAGCCTGATTCATACGCCATGAGCACATCTCAGTGAATACAAACACACCCACACGTTAACAACACGTGCAGAACGCCCCGTCCAATCGAATGGCTTCTGTGTCATAAGTGGGCGTCGCCACCAAGACGTCGTAACCCGTTGCTTCGCGGGCGGACCTTTTGAAGCCTTTTCGTCCGTCGCCATCTTGGTTTATTGGAACCAGAAGTGACGCAAGAGGGCGGAGTTACAATTAACAATTGTAACAATAATACAACTTATTGTGAAGCGTATTATAATATATATGATGGTATATATGATATACCTTTATGATGAAGAATCGCTCCTCTACAACACGTCGTGTAAAGCGTCCTGACTAAGCGTGGTTTTGACTGTGCGTCACTTTGGCGTCCGAGACCCTCGTTAAGACGCGCCGAGCAGAAATCAATTAACGACGAATCGCATTTCCTCTTCATCGAAGTCCGATAGGAGTCGGCTCGTTGGGCCGTTCGGTGGAGTCAGCGACAACATCGATAACGAGAGGACGAAAAGACACGATGACCTCGTCGGCTACGGAGCGCCTGGACTCGAGTCATCGTTCTCTTCTCACGCTCATTGATTCCTACCTCTTAAATGACACACACACACACACACACAGAGAGAGAGAGAGAGAGAGAGAGAGACAGAGAGAGAGACAGACTAAGAGAGAGAGAGAGACAGACTAAGAGACAGAGAGAGAGAGAGAGAGAGAGAGACAGAGAGAGAGACAGAGAGAGAGAGAGAGAGAGAGAGAGAGACAGACTAAGAGAGAGAGAGAGAGAGAGAGAGAGAGAGAGAGAGACAGACTAAGAGAGAGAGAGAGAGAGAGAGAAACAGACTAAGAGAGAGAGAGAGACAGACTAAGAGACAGAGAGAGAGAGAGAGAGACGGGTCTCCAGGTGGAGGAGGTGGTCATGGGAGAGAGACTGTGCTAACAGAGGAAACCATCCCAGCAGACTCCCCTCCATCAACACACACACACACACACACACACACACACACACACACACACACACACACACACACACACACACACACACACCGTTACACACTCCATCAACACACACACACACACACACCGTTACACACTCCATCAACACACACACACACCGTTACACACTCCATCAACACACACACACACACACACCGTTACACACTCCATCAACACACACACACACACACCGTTACACACTCCATCAACACACACACACACCGTTACACACTCCATCAACACACACACACACACCGTTACACACTCCATCAACACACACACACACACCGTTACACACTCCATCGACCGAGGGGAAGAGATGATGACCCCTGTGGTCAAGACAGACAGAAGAGAGACAGAAGAGAGATGGAGAGACAGAAGATAGATGGAGAGACAGAAGAGAGATGGAGAGACAGAAGAGAGATGGAGAGACAGAAGATGGATGGAGAGACAGAAGAGAGATGGAGAGACAGAAGAGAGACAGAAGAGAGACAGAAGAGATATGGAGAGACAGAAGAGAGACAGAAGAGAGATGGAGAGACAGAAGAGAGATGGAGAGACAGAAGAGAGATGGAGAGACAGAAGAGAGACAGAAGAGAGACAGAAGAGATATGGAGAGACAGAAGAGAGACAGAAGAGAGATGGAGAGACAGAAGAGAGATGGAGAGACAGAAGAGAGATGGAGAGACAGAAGAGAGACAGAAGAGAGACAGAAGAGATATGGAGAGACAGAAGAGAGACAGAAGAGAGATGGAGAGACAGAAGAGAGATGGAGAGACAGAAGAGAGACAGAAGAGATATGGAGAGACAGAAGAGAGATGGAGAGACAGAAGAGAGACAGAAGAGAGATGGAGAGACAGAAGAGAGACAGAAGAGAGATGGAGAGACAGAAGAGATATGGAGAGACAGAAGAGAGACAGAAGAGAGATGGAGAGACAGAAGAGAGACAGAAGAGAGATGGAGAGACAGAAGAGAGACAGAAGAGAGATGGAGAGACAGAAGAGATATGGAGAGACAGAAGAGAGACAGAAGAGAGATGGAGAGACAGAAGAGAGACAGAAGAGAGATGGAGAGACAGAAGAGAGACGGAGAGACAGAAGAGACAGAAGAGAGACAGAAGAGAGATGGAGAGACAGAAGAGAGACAGAAGAGAGACAGAAGAGAGATGGAGAGACAGAAGAGAGATGGAGAGACAGAAGAGACAG
>NC_046981.1:2104861-2112361 GCF_009769545.1 Cyclopterus lumpus
CCATAGCAAACACAAACAACCCAATGTGTCCCTGACCCTGAGGACGGACGGACGGACGGACACACACACACACGTACACACACACGTACACACACACACACACACACACACACACACACACACACACACACACACACACACACACACACACACACACACACACACACACACACACACACACACACACACACACACACACACACACACACACACACACAGCGTGAATATGTTTCATTGTTCTAAAAGCTGCATCTTGGAAACCCTTTATTGTTGTTGACGTTTGGACTTTCCACAAGAACTTTGGATTTTATTGATACTAAGATTGATTCTGCTTATCGGTTGTTTTTGATTATTTTTTTAGGACAAAAACAATAAATAAAATGAATTACATTTCTTTATTATTCATTATTATTATTATTGTAAACAAATAGTATTTTTTGAGCAGCAACACAAGAAGTTCTACAATCTTTAAACTATATTCTCAGAGACCAAGGGACAGAGAGACAGAGAGAGACAAGGAGACAGAGACAAAGAGACAGAGAGAGACGGAGAGACAAAGAGTCAAAGAGACAGAGAGACAGAGAGAGACAAGGAGACAGAGAGACAGAGACAGAGAGAGACGGAGAGACAAAGAGTCAAAGAGACAGAGAGACAGAGAGAGACAAGGAGACAAAGAGAGACGGAGAGACAAAGAGTCAAAGAGACAGAGAGACAAAGAGAGACGGAGAGACAAAGAGTCAAAGAGACAGAGAGACAGAGAGAGACAAGGAGACAGAGAGACAGAGACAGAGAGAGACGGAGACAAAGAGAGACGGAGAGACAAAGAGTCAAAGAGACAGAGACAAAGAGAGACGGAGAGACAAAGAGTCAAAGAGACAGAGAGAGACAAGGAGACAGAGACAAAGAGACAGAGAGAGACGGAGAGACAAAGAGTCAAAGAGACAGAGAGACAGAGAGAGACGGAGAGACACAGAGTCAAAGAGACAGAGACAGAGAGAGACGGAGAGACACAGAGTCAAAGAGACAGAGACAGAGAGAGACAAGGAGACAGAGACAAAAAGACAGAGAAAAAGAGACAGAGAGAGAGAGAGACACAGATACAGAGAGAGAGAGGGAGAGAGACACAGAGAGATAGAGAGGACGTCTCACTCCAGAACTTCTAAAGAACCCGACAGTAGAACCGATACTCCGGGCCCCGTTGTTACTCATTCAGAACCGGTTCCCCAGTTACAGACATCGATACTTCTCCTCTGGTTGGAGTCTCTTTGGGAACACTTGAGGAACACAGATGAGGAGATATCTGCTGTGAGAGAACAACAGACAGGTTTAACATCGGCTCAGAGACTTTAAGGAGACGTAACCACGGCAACACACACAAACACACACAACAACAACTGCACTGACATGCGCTTCATCCGCAGGCCATAAACTCCTCCACGGGTCATCTGATCAAAGAGAGGACACACACACACACACACAGAAAGAGAGACACACACACAGACAGAGAGAGAGAGACACACACACACAGAGAGAGAGAGACACACACACACACAGAGAGAGAGAGTCACACACACGGAGAGAGAGACACACACACACACACACAGAGAGAGAGAGAGACACACACATGGAGAGAGAGAGACACACACACACACAGAGAGAGAGAGTCACACACACGGAGAGAGAGACACACACACACACACACAGAGAGAGAGAGAGACACACACACGGAGAGAGAGAGACACACACACGGAGAGAGAGACACACACACACACACACGGAGAGAGAGACACACACACACACACACACACAGAGAGAGAGAGAGACACACACATGGAGAGAGAGACACACACACACACACACAGAGAGAGAGACACACACACACACACACAGACACACATAGAGAGAGAGAGACACACACACACACACACATAGAGAGAGAGAGAGACACACACACGGAGAGAGAGACACACACACACACACACATAGAGAGAGAGAGAGACACACACACACACACACACACAGAGACACACACACACACACACACACACACAGAGAGAGACACACACACACACACAGAGAGAGAGAGAGAGAGACACACACACGGAGAGAGAGAGACACACACACACACACAGAGAGAGAGACACACACACACACACACAGAGAGAGAGACACACACACACACACACAGAGAGAGAGACACATATATACATATATGTGTATATATATATCTATATATATATATACATATATGTGTATATATATATACATATATGTATATATATATATACACATATATACATATATGTGTATATATATATATGTATATATATATATATGTATATATATATATATATATATATATATATATATATGTCCTATATATAGTATGAAACATGGCGCAACAATCAAACAACCAATCAGCTGGTTTGTTTACATTCTTTTGTAAAAAGAAACTTAACAGCCGTGAAAAAATAAAACGCCAACATGATGAAAATAACTGACCAATAAGAGTCGAGTATATAAATTAGCATCTCTCTCTCTCTCTCTCACACACACACACACACACACACCCCCTCATGTGCAGCCGCTCGTGAACACAATCTCAAACACAATCCAAACGATGAGGACGATGAAGACGACGATGAGGGGGTCACGGCCCATGTGCTCCCAAACCGCCCGTGACCTGTTCTCTGATTGGTGGAAACGAGCGTGTGATCATGAACACGACTTATAATCATCTTTAATCATAGTTATGAGCACTCGTGAATGTTTAAAATGATCAAAGACACATTAAAAACATTTCATAATGATTTATAAGGTCAAGGATCCCAATATTCAGAAGGCCATATAATAATGCATTATTAATAATATATACTATATGCAGTATAATCATATAAGACATTATGAATATTTGCATAATGTTTTATAGACAAAAAAAAAACAGTTGCACTTAAATTCAGCTAATTTTATCTGATCTAGAGCTACAACAACGAATCGATAAAATCATTTAAAATCGATTATTAAAATAGTTGGCAACGAATTGCATTATCGATCTGTTGTGTCGCGCATATTATTACGCCACCCAATAAGACGCAGAGATGTTTGAGTATGAAAAAAAAATTGGTAGAGCAAAGACCATCGGAGACCCGTAACGTTGTGCGAGAACTAACGGTTATTTCCCCGGTGGTGAACGGCTGTTTCTATGGAGACAAGCCACGCCCCCCCCCCTTCCTGCCCACCTGCATGCTGCTCCGAAGCGGAAGTTATCGAGACGGAGTCGGTGGAACTCCCCGAGCGATGTTATGAACCCAAACGCCAGGGCGTTAGATGTTCCCACGTTTATGGGATGTCCACAACAAGTATAAAGCAGAACTAGTGGTTATTTATTCCGTGGTGAACGGCGGAAATAATAACCGTTTTTACCGAGACAAGCCACGGAGACAAGCCACGCCCCCTTTCCCTGCGGTTTATAGACAAGTGCGTCTTATTTATGTACAATTTTTTTTTTCTTTTAAAAATTAGCAGGTGCGGCCTATAGATAGCTGCGCTCTATAGTCCAGAATTCACGGTACCTGTTACCTGTGCATTTTATTGGACAGTTCTGTTGAATAAAGGGATGGAAATGAATGCTGCTTTTTAACAAACAACGAACAAATAATCGATTATTAAAATAATCGTTAGTTGCAGCCCTAATCTGATATTTTAATTGTTTGTCTGATCTGTATATATACACATTTATTTATTGATATTAATATTTTGTGGGTTATTTCTATTACAAACGAGGTTAAATGAAATCAACTGTGTGTATTTTATTTATTTAGTTTAATTATTAGAACTTCTGTGCGATATTATTACACATCATATTACTACAGCAGTAAAAACCAGCAGTTCCATCTCTCTCTCTCTCTCTTTTATCTCTTCTTCCCATCTCTCCATCTTTTTCAGGATGAGCCGCTCAGTGTGTATGTGTGTATATGTGTGTATGTGTGTGTGTGTGTGTGTGTGTGTGTGTGTGTGTGTGTGAGAGAGGGGTTCAACCATGTTCTCATAGGCAGGTCATGTCTGGGTCAATCTCTCTGGCTCCAGCACTTCCCTGCTTAACCCCTTCATATCCCCCCCGCTGTCTCTCTCAAACACACACACACACACATACGCACACACAAACACACGCACACACAAACACACACTCTTTGGCTACTGTCTGTCCCACCAAATGTGTGAGCGCAAGTGTTTGCTTGAACAGATCAGATTCACTCTCTGAACATGAAGTCTGCGGATGCTCCTCTTTCAACCCCGTTCCGTAAAACACACACACACACACACACACACACACACACACACACACACACACACACACACACGTGATCGTGTTCAGTTTAAATGACCAAAACAAACATTTAGTTTGTGAGCGTCAAACACAAACACGCCTCCGTGTTAACGGAGTGTGAGCGCGCCGGCTCCCTGCAGACATTCCAGTGGTTGCAGCCGATTGGCTCTTGATGGATGGAGTCAGTCAGTACTGGTCCCACTGGGACGTTCCCAGTTAATTACTGTCTGTCGCCACACACATAACAGGCATCGTGGGCTTTGATGTGTACATCCAATAGTGACAGGGTAGTCAGGGGGATACGACGAGTGTGTCCACGTGTGTGTGTGTGTCTGCATTCCACCACAATACTTACATCTTAAGATCTAAATATAACATAAAAGAACATGTTGTGTGTGTGTGTGTGTGTGTGTGTTGTGTAGGTGTTTATGAATATGCCTTGTGTGCAATATACCAATTATATTTGTCTGCTTGTGAGCTTTGAAGTTTGCATCTTCGGTGGAACGACAAAAACTGCTTATAGTTAAAGTGACAGTATTTCAAGGAGTATGAATGTGTGTGTGTGTGTGTGTGTGTGTGTGTGTGTGGTTGACCCATAAAAAAAAACTGTGCAGGAATGCTCAGTTTGGTGATTTGACAAAGAACCGCACGTATAATTATACCTCAGCTATCTTAACCTCAGTGATTTTAAATATTTGTCTGAGCCACTTCCAGAGCAGCATGAACCAACAAGGGGTCTGTAAATGAAGCCCCTCCCCCCCCCCAAAAAAAGAGAAGCAACACCAACTCTGGTGGGTGTTTCGTGAACATCTTGAAGGGACGTCTGTCCACAACAGAAAGGTTGTAAACGACTGTGTTGTGTGTTGTGTTGGGTGCGGAGCTTTTTTGCAGTTGCGCAATAATTCGATCTGCTACTTTGGGCTCTTCTGCAGAAAGTTTGTTTTCCAAGTCGATCAAAAAAGAAGAATATTATCCGTAAATGTCAAAGTATTCCTTTACCAAACGTTTGCAGGGTTACAGTCACTTAGTACTGTACTGGAGTACAATTTAGAGGTTCTGGAGTATTTTCACCAACGAACGAGGGTCGTCATAGAAACCCTGCATATTTAAAAACGTGGAACCCCCCCCCCCCCCACACACAAATAGGCTCCCCGTCCCATCGCCGGGATGTGAGCCTCTCCCTTTATGGCCCGGCGTGCCACGTTCAGCTGCTTCTTTTTCATCGCTTACTTACTTATACACTATATTTTATTCTCTTCAAACTTCCGCCCCGATTAACTCGGAACGACGTCCGCCGGTTGCGTCCGAGACGGCACCGGTCCACCCGGATGCCGACTTGGAGCCAATAAATACCTGCGACTGCTGCAGAGCCATTTGTCCTTTCCCACTGGAGACAAAAGCCAGATGTTAGCGGGTGTTAGTGGTGTTTTTATATTCTTCGTGGGGCTCGACACACAGACTGGAGCGTGGACGTGGGAAGTGGTGGGAGCTGCAGCGCCCACTGGTATGAGGCATTAGAAGAGTCAGCACTTCATAATAAAACAAGACTTAAGAGGCTACCGCCGCGCTTGCGGCGCCGCCGAGCGTTAGCGTCAGCACGCTTACACGCTCACCGTGACAACGCTAATGTGGAGCCGCTGCACCGTTTAACGTCTCACGTAATAGCAATTAGCACGAAACACAGCTGTGCTAAGTGTCGGGACGAAAAAGTCTAGATGGGGGGGGGGGGGGGGGGGACATTACATTTTAAAAAAACAACAGAACGTCGACCTTGTGGCGGGTGGTAAAAGAGAAGTCAGAGGTCATTAGGACAACATCGGGGAACCATTAGTGTTGGCACAGAACGTTGTGCTAATCCATCTGGTGGATGTTGAGATATTTCACTGGATAAGTGAAAACTTTGACCTGCTGGTGGCGAGACATAAAAACCCAGAAGATCATTAGCATCATTAGCATCAATCCTCCGGGGACCGTGAAGGTCTGCACAAAACTCCAGAGGAGGCAATCCGGTAGTTGTTGAGATATTTCAGTCTGGACCAGGAAGGAACCCCCTGGTTCTGATGAGTGAAGTGTCCTAGAGCTGCATTCTCTCTTCTGACCACCAGGGGGCAACTCCTCTGGTTGTATAGAAGTCTATGCTTCATGTGTTAAAGCTGCATTCTCTCTTCTGACCACCAGGGGGCAACTCCTCTGGTTGTATAGAAGTCTATGCTTCATGTGTTGAAGCTGCATTCTCTCTCCTGACCACCAGGGGGCGACTCCTCTGGTTGTATAGAAGGCTATGCTTCACGTGTTAAAGTGGCATTCTCTCTCCTGACCACCAGGGGGCGACTCCTCTGGTTGTATAGAAGTCTATGCTTCACGTGTTAGTGGCATTCTCTCTCCTGACCACCAGGGGGCGACTCCTCTGGTTGTATAGAAGTCTATGCTTCATGTGTTAAAGCTGCATTCTCTCTTCTGACCACCAGGGGGCGACTCCTCTGGTTGTATAGAAGTATATAGAAAATGACTCTACTTACCGGTTGCAAAAAAACAAGATGGCGACGGCCAGATCGGCGAACTTGAGGCTTCAAAACATCAGCCCACAAACCGATGGGTGACGTACCGAATGTAAGCTTTTTCATTTTTTAATTAAGGTATTAACTTAATTCCGCTTAACTCAGACCAACTACAATACATTTGGACAGAGCAGGAGCCAAAAACACAACAAGGATAAGAGCTTTAATAATTAAATAATAATACTAGCGGATACCTGCCGGTAAGTGATGCCGGCCGAACAGACGCAGAGCGACAGAGTCCATGCTTTTAGAAGAGGAGAGCGATTCTACAGCGTAAACACTTTCTACGAAAACACACAGCGACAAACAGACTAACACATAAAACAGAGTCAGACTTACGCAAACACACACACACACACACACACACACACACACACACACACACACACACACGCCACAGCTTGGAACTTCCAAAAAAACATTATGCTCCTCCACACACACACAACGCTTATGCAAAGAGAATTACAAACACACACACAGCAGCCTTACATCTTTCCAGACAGACATACGGTGCTATAAACATAGGCACATAGCTCCCTGCACCGCAAACGATGGAAAAATAGCTGTGTGTGTGTGTACATGTGTGTGTACGTGTGTGTGTGTGTGTGTATGTAT
>NC_046981.1:2117361-2119861 GCF_009769545.1 Cyclopterus lumpus
TTTGCATTTTATAGTATGTTGTCATTCTATGATGAAACAATAACTTCCTTCGTATTAATAAAGTGACGTGTTCTCGACGTCCTGACTGAGCGACCCCACAGAAAGGTCGTCGAAAAGGTCGTCGACAGGACTCACCGGCTGCTGCGCGGCTTAGAACCCTCAACTTTCCGCTCCAGGGTGCCACGGGTCCGCGCACGAGCGTCGCTCCGCCCCGGTTCCCCGCCCCGGTTCCCCGCAGGGCAACAATATTTGGACCCGTTGTCCTCGTCTCCGGCGGTAATCACCGGCAGCATGAGGCCGAGGGCCGGGAATAGCCCGTCGGATAATGCTGCCGCGGAGCCGTTAGCGGAAACATTACGCACACATTAAACCAGCCGAGCGTCAACAAATAGCTCCGGAGACGGAGCGATGGCCGCCGCCGCGCTCGGGGGGGTTCAGCCGGCATCGAACCAGCTTTTGCGGTTCCAGAAGGAGAGCAAATGCCGCTGACGAGCTGCGAGCCCAGAGATTACAACCGGAGGTCAGGGTGCCGGTGACCTTCCAGAGAGGGGTCACTAGAGTCATGTCCTCAGTGGTTTTAATACCCGAGGTGTGTTTACGTCCCACAGGAACACACACTTTACACCGCGTGGCTCGTAATACATGTGATGGTGGTGACTAAACGTAGTTTAATAGTGTTTCTTCAGCAACACTGACTTTCTGTAAGTCTCAAAAAGGTTTTAAGACAGCAGAATATCAGACAGGAAGATACAGTTTGTAGAAAATATAGTCGAAAAGTTTGGATGAATATAAAAAAACAACCGTTTCTGGCTTTTCAAAACCTCCAAAGAAGCCGAGCCTACAGCCGCATTGCTCGCACATACGTTTCGCTCTCAGGTGAGTTTGGTACAACCCGAAAAGACAGAAACACCGATTTCAAAGCTGCCGTCGGCTGATAATTTAGTTTCTTGAAAAAAACGTGATGAAGACATTGATTCAGAGAGAAAGACGATAAACCGATGAAACTCAATGAGTCCTGAGAGACTCTTTATTTAAATAAACACCTAAATAAGTGCCCTAAAAATGAGAAGAAGAAGAAGAAGAAGAAGAAGAAGAAGAAGAAGAAGAAGAAGAAGAAGAAGAGATCAAGACAATACTGAATCTCGGACGCACTTGCAGCCCAAAACTTGGAGAGAACCAACTGGACGCGTTAGTGTTCACATGAATAAAGATAGCACAGCGTCCCGGAACACCTCTTTAGGCGGTTGAGAGATCCGATCCACTGCCTCTTGTTGGTCCTCATTTTGTGTTTGTTTCACTACAAAGGACAGCAACGTGTGTCAATTTCATAGTAAACTTAAGGTTCAGGCAACAAAAACACTTTGTTAGATGTAGTAAGAGATTGTTGTTGGGGCTCCAAGAACCAAAGAGGAGCCGGTACTGAAGTACACAAGTTAGGAGATGACAACATCAACACTGACTCCTCGTTTCGACCAGGGATCGAACTGCGGTCTCCTGGGGATACTTCTATCTGCCTACCAACCAACCAACTTACTTACCTACCCACCCACCTACCTACCTACCTACCCACCCATCCATCCACCTACCTACCTACCTACCTACCTATCTACCTACCTACCTATCTACCTATCTACCTATATATCTATCTATCTATCTATCTACCTACCTGTCTATATATCTATCTATCTACCTACCTACCTGTCTACCTACCTACCTACCTATCTATCTACCTACCTACCTACCTATCTACCCAGCTATCTATCTATCTACCTACCTATCTATCTACCTGTCTACCTACCTATCTACCTACCTACCTATATATCTATCTATCTATCTATCTATCTATCTACCTACCTACCTACCTATATATCTATCTACCTACCTACCTATATATCTACCTACCTATATATCTATCTATCTACCTACCTATCTATATATCTACCTACCTACCTATCTATATATTTATCTACCTACCTACCTATATATTTATCTACCTACCTATATATCTATCTATCTATCTACCTGTCTACCTACCTATCTACCTATATATCTATCTATCTATCTACCTACCTATCTATCTACCTGTCTACCTACCTACCTATCTACCTATATATCTATCTATCTATCTACCTACCTACCTACCTACCTATATATCTATCTACCTACCTACCTATATATCTACCTACCTATATATCTATCTATCTACCTACCTATCTATATATCTACCTACCTACCTATCTATATATTTATCTACCTACCTACCTATATATTTATCTACCTACCTATCTATCTATCCATCTATCTATCTATCTATCTACCTACCTACCTACCTATATATCTACCTACATATATATCTATCTACCTACATATCTATCTATATATCTACCTACCTACCTACCTATCTATCTACCTACCTACCTACCTATATATCTATCTATCTACCTACCTATATATCTATCTACCTACCTATCTATCTATATATTTATCTACCTACCTATAT
>NC_046981.1:2124861-2127361 GCF_009769545.1 Cyclopterus lumpus
AGAGACTTTGATAGTTGAAAGATGTTCTTTACTCTGATCATTGTGAGCGTTACGATCAACGTACAAATAGCTGCACGTCTTCAAAAGAAAACACTAAACTAATTGACCCTTCGCTGATAGAAAAGTAGTGGGAGGGGGCGGGGCTTAGCCAAGGGTCAACTGTAAGTGAACATCCATCTTGCCTTTGCTTATCTGGTCGTAATAAAGTGGGAGCAAGCAAAACAAGGTAGCCAATATGTCTTTTACTCGAGCCACATCCTTCATCTCCTGCCCGGGGGTTGATCTCCGTAATCTCCGTAATCCTCCCAGCTGGGCATTCCTCAACAGGAAAGCAGCCCGAGGGCGTCTTGACCAGAAGCCCAGGAAACCCACATCGACTACCAGTGCAGAAGGAGCCCACTATACGAAGAGATCCAGATGTCTGAGCTCAAGGGTTCAGAGTCTTGACTTTCAGGGGCAGGTTGGAACGTAGACGGTAAAAGAGCCGTCGAGGTCTGACGGAGAGATGACGGCATCGTCGGCAAAAAGAGAAACAAAACGCAACGTTTTACCCGCCGTTTGGATTGAGAACGCAACCTTAATTAACATTTTCTCCCGACTCGACTACTGCAACTCCCTCCTTTCCGGCATGAATCAAAAATCCATCTCCCGCCTCCAACTAGTCCAGAATGCAGCAGCTCGGCTTCTGACTGGTTCTAACAGACCATCACATGACTCCAGTCCTGGCCTCTAACAGACCATCACATGACTCCAGTCCTGGCCTCTAACAGACCATCACATGACTCCAGTCCTGGCCTCTAACAGACGGCATCACATGACTCCAGTCCTGGCCTCTAACAGACTGCATCACATGACTCCAGTCCTGGCCTCTAACAGACGGCTTCACATGACTCCAGTCCTGGCCTCTAACAGACCATCACATGACTCCAGTCCTGGCCTCTAACAGACGGCATCACATGACTCCAGTCCTGGCCTCTAACAGACTGCATCACATGACTCCAGTCCTGGCCTCTAACAGACGGCTTCACATGACTCCAGTCCTGGCCTCTAACAGATGGCTTCACATGACTCCAGTCCTGGCCTCTAACAGACGGCATCACATGACTCCAGTCCTGGCCTCTAACAGACTGCATCACATAACTCCAGTCCTGGCCTCTAACAGACGGCATCACATGACTCCAGTCCTGGCCTCTAACAGACTGCATCACATGACTCCAGTCCTGGCCTCTAACAGATGGCTTCACATGACTCCAGTCCTGGCCTCTAACAGACGGCATCACATGACTCCAGTCCTGGCCTCTAACAGACGACAACACATGACTCCAGTCCTGGCCTCTAACAGACGACAACACATGACTCCAGTCCTGGCCTCTAACAGACTGCATCACATGACTCCAGTCCTGGCCTCTAACAGATGGCTTCACATGACTCCAGTCCTGGCCTCTAACAGACGGCTTCACATGACTCCAGTCCTGGCCTCTAACAGACGTCTTCACGTGACTCCAGTCCTGGCCTCTAACAGACGTCATCACATGACTCCAGTCCTGGCCTCTAACAGACGTCATCACATGACTCCAGTCCTGGCCTCTAACAGACGTCATCACATGACTCCAGTCCTGGCCTCTAACAGACTGCATCACTTGACTCCAGTCCTGGCCTCTAACAGACGGCATCACGTGACTCCAGTCCTGGCCTCTAACAGACGGCATCACATGACTCCAGTCCTGGCCTCTAACAGACTGCATCACATGACTCCAGTCCTGGCCTCTAACAGACTGCATCACATGACTCCAGTCCTGGCCTCTAACAGATGGCTTCACATGACTCCAGTCCTGGCCTCTAACAGACGGCATCACATGACTCCAGTCCTGGCCTCTAACAGACGACAACACATGACTCCAGTCCTGGCCTCTAACAGACGACAACACATGACTCCAGTCCTGGCCTCTAACAGACTGCATCACATGACTCCAGTCCTGGCCTCTAACAGATGGCTTCACATGACTCCAGTCCTGGCCTCTAACAGACGGCTTCACATGACTCCAGTCCTGGCCTCTAACAGACGTCTTCACGTGACTCCAGTCCTGGCCTCTAACAGACGTCATCACATGACTCCAGTCCTGGCCTCTAACAGACGTCATCACATGACTCCAGTCCTGGCCTCTAACAGACGTCATCACATGACTCCAGTCCTGGCCTCTAACAGACTGCATCACTTGACTCCAGTCCTGGCCTCTAACAGACGGCATCACGTGACTCCAGTCCTGGCCTCTAACAGACGGCTTCACATGACTCCAGTCCTGGCCTCTAACAGACTGCATCACATGACTCCAGTCCTGGCCTCTAACAGACGTCATCACATGACTCCAGTCCTGGCCTCTAACAGACGTCATCACATGACTCCAGTCCTGGCCTCTAACAGATGGCATCACATGACTCCAGTCCTGGCCTCTAACAGACGTCATCACATGACTCCAGTCCTGGCCTCTAACAGACGTCA